>NC_092237.1:40458270-40592379 GCF_036320965.1 Panulirus ornatus
GGAGACATCACACACCCCTGCCGCAAACCTACATTCACTGAGAACCAATCACTTTCCTCTCTTCCCACACGTACACATGCCTCACATCCTCGATAAAAACTTTTCACTGCTTCTAACAACTTGCCTCCCACAGCATATATTCTTAATACCTTCCACAGAGCATCTCTATCAACTCTATCATATGCCTTCTCCAGATCCATAAATGCTACATACAAATCCATTTATCCATATATATATATATATATATATATATATATATATATATATATATATATATATATATATATATATATATATATATATATATATATGTATATATATATATTTATATATATATATATATATATATATATATATATATATATATATATATATATATATATATATATATATATATATATATATATATATATATATATTCATACTATTCGCTATTTCCCATGATAGCGAGGTAGCGTTAAGAACAGAGGACTGGGCATTTGAGGGAATATCCCCACCTGGCCCTCTTCTCTGTTCCTTCTATTGGAAAATTAAAAAAAAAAAAAAAAAAACGAGAGGGGAGGATTTCCAGCCCCGCGCTCCCTTCCCTCTTAGTCGCCTTCTACGACACGCAGGGAATACGTGGGAAGTATTCTTTCTCCCCTATCCTCAGGGAATATATATATATATATATATATATATATATATATATATATATATATATTGAAATATATATTGATATATTTATTTTGCTTTGTCGCTGTCTCACGCGTTTGCGAGGCAGCGCAAGGAAACAGACGTATGAAATGGCCCAACCCACCCCCATACACATATATATACATACACGTTCACACCCGAAAATATATATACCCATACATCTCAATGTACACATATATATACACACACAGACATATACATATATACACATGCACACAATTCACACTGTCTGCCTTCATTCATTCCCATCGCCACCTCGCCACACATGGAATAACATCCCCCTCCCCCCTCATGTGTGCGAGGTAGCACTAGGAAAAGACAACAAAGGTCCCATTCGTTCACACTCAGTCTCTAGCTGTCATGGAATAATGCCCGAAACCACAGCTGCCTTTCCACATCCAGGCCCCACACAAATTTCCATGGTTTTCCCCAGACGCTTCACATGCCCTGACTCACTCCATTGACAGCACGTCGACCCCGGTATAACACATCGATCCAATTCACTCTATTCCTTGCCCGCCTTTCACCCTCCTGAATGTTCAAGCCCTGATCACTCAAAATCTTTTTCACTCCATCTTTCCACCCCCGATTTGGTCTCCCACTTCTCCTCGTTCCCTCCACCTCCGACATATATATCCTCTTGGTTAAATCTTTCCTCACTCATTCTCTCCATGTGCCCAAACCATTTCAAAACACCCTCTTCTGCTTTCTCAACCACGCTCTTTTTATTTCCACACATCTCTCTTACCCTTACATTGCTTACTCGATCAAACCACCTCACACGACATATTGTTCTCTAACATCTCATTTCCAGCACATCCACCCCCCTGCGCACAACTCTAACCATAGCCCACGCCTCGCAACCATACAACATTGTTGGAACCACTATTCCTTCAAACATACACATTTTTGCTTTCCGAGATAATGTTCTCGACTTCCACACTTTCTTCAAGGCTCCCAGGATTTTCGCCCCCTCCCCCACACTATGATTCGCTTCCGCTTTCATGGTTCCATCCTCTGCCAGATCCACTCCCATATATCGAAAACACTTTACTTCCTCCAGTTTTTCTCCATTCAAACTTACCTCCCAATTGACTTGACCCTCAACCCTATTGTACCTAATAACCTTGCTCTTATTCACATTTACTCTTAACTTTCTTCTTTCACACACTTTAACAAACTCAGTCACCAGCTTCTACAGTTTCTCACATGAATCAGCCACCAGCGCTGTATCATCAGCGAACAACAACTGACTCACTTCCCAAGCTCTCTCATCCCCAACAAACTGCATACTTGCCCCTCTTTCCAAAACTCTTGCATTCACCTCCATAACAACCCGATCCATAAACAAATTAAACAACCATGGAGACATCACACACCCCTGCCGCAAACCTACGTTCACTAAGAATCAATCACTTTCCTCTCTTACTACACGTACACATGCCTTACATCCTCGATAAAAACTTTTCACTGCTTTTAACAACTTGCCTCCCACACCATATACTCTTAGTACCTTCCACAGAGCATCTCTATCATATGCCTTCTCCAGATCCATAAATGCTACATACAAATCCATTTGCTTTTCTAAGTATTTCTCACATACATTCTTCAAAGCAAACACCTGATCCACACATCCTCTACCACTTTTGAAACCACACTGCTCTTCCCCAATCTGATGCTCTGTACATGCCTTCACCCTCTCAATCAATACCCTCCCATATAATTTACCAGGAATACTCAACAAACTTACACCTCTGTAATTTGAGCACTCACTCTTATCGCCTTTGCCTTTGTACAATTGCCCTATGCACGCATTCCGCCAATTCTCAGGCACCTCACCATGAGTCATACATACATTAAATACCCTTACCAACCACTAAACAAGACAGTCACCCCCTTTTTTAATAAATTCCACTGCAATACCATCCTAACCTGCTGCCTTGCCGGCTTCCATCTTCCGCAAAGCTTTTACTACCTCTTCTCACTTTACCAAATAATTTTCCCTAACCCTCTCACTTTCCACACCACCTCGACCAAAACACCCTATATCTGCCACTCTGTCATCAAACACATTCAACAAACCTTCAAAATACTCACTCCATCTCTTTCTCACATCACCACTACTTGTTATCACCTCCCCATCAGCACCCTTCACTGAAATTACCATTTGCTCAATTGTCTTACGCGCTTTATTTACCTCCTTCCAGAACATCTTTTTATTCTCCCTGAAATTTAATGATACTCTCTCACCGAAACTCTCATATATTCTCTTTTTCACCTCTTGCACCTTTCTCTTGACCTCCTGTCTCTTTCTTTTATACATCTCTCACTCATTTGCATTTTTTCCCTGCAAAAATCGTACAAATGCCTCTCTCTTCTCTTTCGCTAATAATCTTACTTCTTCATCCCACCACTCACTACCCTTTATAAGCAACAAACTCCCACGCTTCTCATGCCACAAGCATCTTTTGCGCAAGCCATCACTGCTTCCCTAAATACATCCCATTTCTCCCCTACTCCCCTTAACTACTTTCTTCTCACCTTTTTTCCATTTTGTACTCAGTCTCTCCTGGTACTTCCTCACACAAGTCTCCTTCCCAAGCTCACTGACTCTCACCACCTTCTTCACCCCAACAGTCTCTCTTCTTTTCTGGAAACCCATACAAATCTTCACCTTCTCCTCCACAAGATAATGATCAAACATCCCTCCAGTTGCACCTCTCAGCACATTAACATCCAAAAGTCTCTCTTTTACGGGCCTGTCAATTAACACGTAATCCAACAACGCTCTCTGGCCATCTCTCCCACTTACATACGTATACTTATGTATATCTCGCTTTTTAAAACAGGTATTCCTAATCACCGGTCCTTTTCAGCACATAAATCTACAAGCTCTTCACCATTTACATTTACAACACTGAACACCCCATGAAATATATATTATTACATATATATATATATATATATATATATATATATATATATATATATATATATATATATATATATATATATATATATATATAAATTTATATATATATATATTTTTTTTTATACTATTCGCCATTTCCCGCGTTAGCGAGGTAGCGTTAAGAACAGAGGACTGAGCCTTTAAGGGAATACCCTCACTTGGCCTCCTTCTCTGATCCTTCTTTTGGAAAATTAAAAACGAGAGGGGACGACTAAGATATATATTAAAATATATATGTATGTATATATATATATATATATATATATATATATATATATATATATATATATATATATATATATATATATATATATATATATATATATATATATATATGTGAGAAATACTTAGAAAAGCAAATGGATTTGTATGTAGCATTTATGGATCTGGAGAAGGCATATTATAGACTTGATAGAGATGCTCTGTGGAAGGTATTAAGAATATATGGTGTGGGAGGCAAGTTGTTAGAAGCAGTGAAAAGTTTTTATCGAGGATGTAAGGCATGTGTACGTGTAGGAAGAGAGGAAAGTGATTGGTTCTCAGTGAATGTAGGTTTGCGGCAGGGGTGTGTGATGTCTCCATGGTTGTTTAAATTGTTTATGGATGGGGGTTGTTAGGGAGGTGAATGCAAGAGTTTTGGAAAGAGGGGCAAGTATGAAGTCTGTTGGGGATGAGAGAGCTTGGGAAGTGAGTCAGTTGTTGTTCGCTGATGATACAGCGCTGGTGGCTGATTCACGTGAGAAACTGCAGAAGCTGGTGACTGAGTTTGGTAAAGTGTGTGGAAGAAGAAAGTTAAGAGTAAATGTGAATAAGAGCAAGGTTATTAGGTACAGTAGTGTTGAGGGTCAAGTCAATTGGGAGGTGAGTTTGAATGGAGAAAAACTGGAGGAAGTGAAGTGTTATAGATATCTGGGAGTGGATCTGGCAGCGAATGGAAACATGGAAGCGGAAGTGGATCATAGGGTGGGGGAGGGGGCGAAAATTCTGGGAGCCTTGAAGAATGTGTGGAAGTCGAGAACATTATCTCGGAAAGCAAAAATGGGTATGTTTGAGGGAATAGTGGTTCCAACAATGTTGTATGGTTGCGAGGCGTGGGCTATGGATAGAGTTGTGCGCAGGAGGATAGATGTGCTGGAAATGAGAGGTTTGAGGACAATGTGTGGTGTGAGGTGGTTTGATCGAGTAAGTAACGTAAGGGTAAGAGAGATGTGTGGAAATAAAAAGAGCGTGGTTGAGAGAGCAGAAGAGGGTGTTCTGAAATGGTTTGGGCACATGGAGAGAATGAGTGAGGAAAGATTGACCAAGAGGATATATGTGTCGGAGGTGGAGGGAACGAGGAGAAGAGGGAGACCAAATTGGAGGTGGAAAGATGGAGTGAAAAAGGTTTTGTGTAATCGGGGCCTGAACATGCAGGAGGGTGAAAGGAGGGCAAGGAATAGAGTGAATTGGAGCGATGTGGTATACCGGGGTTGACGTGCTGTCAGTGGATTGAATCAAGGCATGTGAAGCGTCTGGGGTAAACCATGGAAAGCTGTGTAGGTATGTATATTTGCGTGTGTGGACATATGTATATACATGTGTATGGGGGTGGGTTGGGCCATTTCTTTCGTCTGTTTCCTTGCGCTACCTCGCAAACGCGGGAGACAGCGACAAAGCAAAAAAAAAAAAAAAATATATATATATATATATATATATATATATATATATATATATATATATATATATATATATATATATGTATATATATATATATATATATATATATATATATATATATATATATATATATATATATATATATATATATATATATATATATATACATACATATATATTCCTATGAGTCCACGGGGAAAATGAAACACGAAAAGTTCCCAAGTGCACTTTCTGTGTAATAATCACATCATCAGGGGAGACACAAGAGAGAAATATAACAGTCAGTTGATATACATGGAAGAGACGAAGCTAGGACGCCATTTGGTAAACATGTGAATGTCCCAAATTGATTATCCCCTCTCTCTCTCTCTCTCTCTCTCTCTCTCTCTCTCTCTCTCTCTCTCTCTCTCTCTCTCTCTCTCTCTCTCTCTCTCTCTCTCTCTCTCTATATATATATATATATATATATATATATATATATATATATATATATGTATATATATATATATATATATATATATATATATATATATATATATATATATATATATATATATATATATATATATATATATATATATATATATATATATATATATATTTATATATATATATATATATATATATATATATATATATATATATATATATATATATATATATATATATATATACATATATATATATATATATATATATATATATATATATATATGTATCCCCTGCCGAATCCACTCCCACATATCTAAAACACTTCACTTCCTCCAGTTTTTCTCCTCTCAAACTTACTTCCCAGTTGACTTGTCTCTCAACCCTACTGTACCTAATAGCCTTGCTCTTATTCACATTTACTCTTAGCTTTCTTCTTTCACACACTTTACCAAACTCAGTCACCAGCTTCTGCAGTTTCTCACACGAATCAGCCAACAGCACTGTATCATCAGCGAACAACAACTGACTCACTTCCCAAGCTCTCTCATCCACAACAGACTGCATATTTGCCCCTCTCTCCAAAACTTTTGCATTCACCTCCTTAACAACCCCATCAATAAACAAATCAAACTAGCATGGAGACATCACACGCCCCTGCCGCAAACCTACATTCACTGAGAACCAATCACTTTCCTCTCTTCCTACTCGTACACATGCCTTACATCCTCGATAAATACTTTTAACTGCTTCTAACAACTTGCCTCCCACACCATAAATTCTTAATACCTTCCAGAGAGCATCTCTTTCACCTCTATCATATGCCTTCTCCAGATCCATAAATGCTACATATAAATCTATTTGCTTTACTAAGTATTTCTCACATACATTCTTCAAAGCAAACACCTGATCCACACATCCTTTCCCACTTCTGAAACCACAATGCTCTTCCCCAATCTGATGCTCTGTACATGCCTTCACCCTCTCAATCAATATCCTCCCGTATAATATCCTAGGAATACTCAACAAACTTATACCTCTGTAATTCGAATACTCACCTTTATCCCCTTTGCCTTTGTACAATGGCACTATGCATACATTCCCCAATCCTAAGGCACGTCACCATGACCCATACATACATTGAATATCCTCACCAACGAGTCAACAACACAGTCACCACCTTTTTTGATAAATTTCAATGAAATACCATCCAAACCCACCGCATTACCGGCTTTCATCTTCCACAAAGCTTTCACTACCTCTTCTATATTTACCAAACCATTCTCTCTGACCCTCTCACTTCGCACACCACCTCGACCAAAACACACTATTATATCTGCCACTCTATCATCAGACACATTGAACAAACCTTCAAAATTATCACTCCATCTCCTTCTCACATCACTACTACTTGTTATGACCTTCCCATCAGCCCCTTTCACCGATGTTTTCATTTGTGCTCTTGTCTTACGCAATTTATTTACCTCCTTCCAAAAGATCTTATTCTCCCTAAGAATTAATGATACTCTCTCACCCCAACTCTCATTTTCCCTCTTTTTGCCTTCTTGCCCTCTTTCTTTTATACATCTAGTCATTTGCACTAGTTCCCTTCAAAAATCTTCCAAATGCCTCTCTATTCTCCTTCACTAATAATTTTATATCTTCATCCGATCACTCACTACACTTTCTAATCTGCCCTCCTCCCACGCTTCTAATGCTACAATCATCTTTTGTGCAAGCCATCACCGCTTCCCTTGATACATCCCATTCCTTCCCCACTCCCCTTACATCCTTTACTCTCACCATTTTCCATTCTGCAATCAGGCTATCTTGATACTTCCTCACACAAGTCTCCTTATCAAGCTCACTTACTTTCACCACTCTCCTCAACCCATTATTATCTCTTCGTTTCTAAAAACCTCTGCAAATCTTCACCTTCGCCTCCACAAGATAATGATCAGACATCTCTCCAGTTGCACCTCTCAGCATATTAGCATCCAGAAGTCTCTCTTGCACGCGCCTAGCAGTTAACATGTAATCCAATAACGCTCTCTGGCCATCTCTCCTACTTACATATGTATATATATGAATATCTCTCTTTTAAAAAAACAGGTATTCCCAATCACCAGTCCCATTTCAGCACACAAATCTGCAAGTTCTTTACCTTTTCCATCTACAACACTGAACACCCCATGTGCACCAATTATTCCCTAAACTCCCACAATACTCAACAAAGTTATAGCTTTGTAATTTGAGCACTCACCTTTATCCCCTTTGCTTTTGTACAATGGCACTATGCATGCATTCCGCCAATTCTCAGACACTTCACCATGAACCATATATACGCTGCTTATCCTTACCAACTAGTCAACAACAGAGTCACTCCCTTTTTTCATAAATTCCACTGCAGTACATTCAAGCCCACCGCCTTTGCAGGCTTTCATCTTCCGCAATGTTTTCTCTACCTCTTTTCTATTCACCAAACCATTCTCCCTGACCCTCTAACTGAGCAGACCGCCTTGACCAAAACACCCTGTATCTGCCTCTCTATCATCAGACACATTCAACAAACCTTCAAAATACTCATTGCATCTCGTCAGTTTTCCACTACTTGTTACTACCTCCTTAAAGAGGGATAAAGGCGAAAAGAGAGGACGGTATCGGGGGGGCTAGAAACCCTCCCCTCCATGTATTTTAACTTTCTAAAATGGAAAATAGAAGAAAGAGTCACGCGGGGAGTGCTCATCCTCCTCAAAGGCTCAGATTGGGGTGTCTAGACGTGTGTGGATGTAATCGAGATGAGAAAGAAGTAGAGATAGGTTGTATGTTTGAGGAAAGGAACCTGGGTGTTTTAGCTCTGAGTAAATCGAAGCTCAAGGATAAAGGTGAAGGGTGGTTTGGGAATGTTTTGGGAGTAAAGTCAGGGATTGGTGAGACGACAAGTGCAAGGGAAGGAGTGGTGGGAGTACGTGATAGAGTGTAAGAAAGTAAACTCTAGATTGGTATGAGTAAAACTGAAAGTTGATGGAGAGAGATGGGTGATTATTGGTGCATATGCACCTGGGCATGAAAAGAAAGATCATGAGAGACAAGTGTTTTGGGAGCAGCTGAGTGAGTGTGTTAGTAGTGTTGATGAACGAGACCGGGTTATAGTGATGGGTGATTTAAATGCAAAGATGAGCAATGTGGAAGTTGAGGGAATGATTGGTTGTAAATGGAAATGGTGAAGAGCTTGTAGCTTTGTGTGCTGAAAAAGGACTGGTGATTGGTAATACCTGGTTAAGAAAGAGAGATATACATAAGTATACGTATATAAGTAGGAGAGATGCCAGAGAGCGTTATTGGATTATGTGCTAATTGACAGGCGCACGAAAGAGAGACTTTTGGATGTTAATGCGCTGAGAGGTACAACTTAAGGGATGTCTGATCATTATCTTGTAGAGGCGAAGGTGAAGATTTGTAGAGGTTTTCAAAAACGAAGAGAAAATAATAGAATGAAGAGAGTGGTAAGAGTAAGTGAGCTTGGGAAGGAAGTACCAGGAGAGAATGAGCGCAAAATGGAAAAAGGTAAGAACAAAGGAGGTAAGGGGAGTGGGGGAGGAATGGGATGTATCTAGGGAAGCAGTGATGACTTGCGCAAAAGAAGCTTGTGGCATGATAAGCGTGGGAGGTGGGAAGATTAGAAAGAGTAGTGAGTGGTGGGATGAAGATGTAAGATTATTAGTGAAAAAGAATAGAGAGGCATTTGGGCATTTGGACGGGTTTTGCAGGGAAATAGTGCAAAAGACTGGGATATGCATAAAAGAAAGAGGCAGAAGGTAAAGAATAAGGGGCAACTGGTGAAAAAGAGGGCAAATGAGAGTTGGGGTGAGAGAGTATCATTAAATTTTAGGGAGAATAAAAAGATGTTTTGCAAAGAGGTAAATAAAGTGTGTAAGACAAGAGAACAAATGGGGACATCGGTGAAGGGCGTTACTGGGGAGGTAATAACAAGAAGTGGTGATATGAGAGGGAGATGGAGTAAGTCTTTTGAAGGTTTGTTGAATGTGTTAGATGAGAGATTGGCAGATATAGGGTGATTTGGTCGAGGTGGTGTGCGAAGTGACAGGGTTAGGGAGAATGATTTGGTAAACAGAGAAGACGTAGTAAAAGCTTTCCGGAAGATGAAAGCTGGATGGTATTGCACTGGAATTTATCAAAAAACGGGGTGACTGTATTGTTGAATGGTTGGTAAGGATATCTAATGAATGTATATCTCATGGTGAGGTGCCTGAGGATTGGCGGAACGGATGCAGAGTGCCGTTGTACAAAGTCAAAAGGAATAAAGGTGAGTGCTCAAATGATAGAGGCATAAGTTTCTTGAGTATTCCTGGGAAATCATATGGGTGGGTATTCATTGAGAGGGTGAAGGCATGTACAGAGCATCAGATTGGGGAAGAGCAGTTTGGTTTCAGAAGTGATAGAGATTGTGTGGATCAGGAGTTTGCTTTGAAGAATGTATGTGAGAAATACTTAGAAAAGCAAATGGATTTGTATATAGCATTTATGGATCTGGAGAAGGCATATGATAGAGTTGATAGAGATGCTTTTTGGAAGGTATTGAAAATATCTGGTGTGGGAGGCGAGTTGTTGGAAGCAGTAAAGAGTTTTTATCGAGGAAGTAAAGCATGTGTACGAGAATGAAGAGAGGAAAGTGATTGGTTCTCAGTGAATGTTGTTTTAAGGCAGGGGTGTGTAATGTCTCCATGGATGTTTAATTTGTTTATGGATGGGGAGGTTAGGGAGGCGAATGCAAGAGTTTTGGAGAGAGAGGCAAGTATGCAGTCTGTCGTGGATGACAGAGCTTGAAAAGTGAGTCAGTTGTTGTTCGCTGATGATACAGCGCTGGTAGCTGATTCGGATGAGAGACAGCTGAAACTGGTGACTGAGTTTGGCAAAGTGTGTGAAAGAAGGAAGCTGAAATAAATTGTGTATAAGAGCAAGGTTATTAGGTACAGTAGGGTTGAGAGACAAGTCAATTGGGAGATAAGTTTAAATGGAGAAAAACTGGAAGAAGAGAAGTGTTTTAGATACCTGGGAATGGATTTGGCAGCGGATGATACCATAGAAGCAGAAATGAGTCACAGGGTGGGGAAGGGGGCGAAGGTTCTGAAAGCGTTGAAAAATGTATGGAAAGCAAGACCATTATCTCGGAAAGCAAAAATGTGTATGTTTGAAGGAATAGTGGTTCCAACAATGTTATATGGTTGCGAAGCGTGGGCTATAGATAGAGTTGTGCCGAAGAGGGTTGATGTACGGGAAATAAGGTTTTGAGGACAATATGTGGTGCGAGGTGGTTTGATCGGGTAAGTAATGTGGTAATAAAAAGAGTGGTTGAGAGAGCAGAAAAGGGTGTTTTCAAATGGTTTGTTCACATGAAGAGAATGAGAAAGGAAAGATTGACCAAGAGGATATATGTGTCAGAGGTGAAGGGAACGAGGAGAAGTATGACACCAAATTGGAGATGGAAAGGCGGAGAAAAAAAGATTGTGAGTGATCGGTGCCTGAACATGCAGGAGGGTGAAAGGCTTCGAAGGAATAGAGTGAATAGGAACGCTGTGGTATACCGTGATCGACGTGCTGTCAAAGGATTGAACCAGACGCTTCACATGGCCTGGTTCCATCCATCTCAGTAAATGTCGGTTTGCGGCAGGGGTGCGTGATGCCTCAACGGTGTTTTAATTTGTTTATGGATGGGGTGGTTAGGGAGGGGTATGCAACAGTTTGGGAGCGAGGGGTAAGTATGCAGTCTGTTGTGGATGAGAGGGCTGGGGAAGTGAGTCAGTTGTTGTTCGCTGATGATACACGCTAGTGGCAGATTCGGGTGAGAAACTGCAGAAGCTGGTGACTGAGTTTGGTAAAGTATGTGAAAGAAGAAAGCTGGAAGTAAATGTGAATAAGAGTAAGGTTATTAGGTACAGTAGGGTTGAGGGACAAGTCAATTGAGAGGTAAGTTTGAATGGAGAAAAACTGGAGGAAGTAACGTGTTTTAGATATCTGAGAGTTTATTTCATAGCAGATGGAACAATGGAAGCGGAAGTGAGTCACAGAGTGGGGGAGGGGGCGAAGGTTCTGGTATCGTTGAATATGTGTGCAAGGTAAAACCATTATCTCGGAAAGCAAAAATGGGCATTTTTGAGGGAATAGATTAATAGGAAAAGACAACAAAGGCCCCATTCGTTCACACTCAGTCTCTACCTGTCATGTAATAATGCACCGAAACCACAGCTCCCTTTCCACATCCAGGCCCCACAAAACTTTCCTTGGTTTACCCAAGACGCTTCACATGCCCTGGTTCAATCCATTGACACCACGCCGACCCGGTATACCACATCGTTCCAATTCACTCTGTTCCTTGCACACCTTTCACCTTCCTGGATGTTCAGGCCCCGATCACACAAAATCTTTTTCACTCCATCTTTCCACCTACAATTTGGTCTCCCAATTCTCCTCGTTCCCTCCACCTCTGACACATATATCCTCTTGGTCAATCTTTCCTCACTAATTCTCTCCATGTGACCAAACCATTTCAAAACACCCTCTTCTGCTCTCTCAACCAGACTCTTTTTATTTCCACACATCTCTCTTACCCTTACATTACTTACTCGATCAAACCACCTCACACCACACATTGTCCTCAAACATCTCATTTCCTAGCTCATCCACCCTCCTGCGCACAAATCTATCCATAGCCCACGCCTCGCAACCATACAACATTGTTGGAGCCGCTATTCCTTCAAACATACCCATTTTTGCTTTCCGAGATAATGTTCTCGACAACCACACATTCTTCAACGCTACCAGAATTTTCGCCACCTCCCCCACCCTATGATTCACTTCCGTTTCCATGGTTCCATCCGCTGCCAGATCCACTCCCAGATATCTAAAACACTTTACTTCCTCCAGTTTTTCTCCATTCAAACTTACCTCCCAATTGACTTGACCCTCAACCCTACTGTACCTAATAACCTTGCTCTTATTCACATTTACTCTTAACTTTCTTCTTTCACACACTTTACCAAAATCAGTCACCAGCTTCTGCAGTTTCTCATATGAATCAACCACCAGCGCTGTGTCATCAGCGAACAACAACTGACTCACTTCCCAAGGTCTCTCCTCCACAACAGACTTCATACTTGCCCCTCTTTCCAAAACTCTTGCATTCACCTCCCTGACAACCCCATCCATAAACAAATTAAACAACCATGGAGACATCATACACCCCTGCCGCAAACCTACATTCACTGAGAACCAATCACTTTCCTCTCTTCCTACACGTACACATGCCTTACATCCTCGATAAAAACTTTTCACTGCTTTTAACAACTTGCCTCCCACAACATATAATCTTCATACCTTCCACAGAGCATCTCAATCAACTCTATTATATGCCTTCTCCAGATCCATAAATGCCACATACAAATCCATTTGCTTTTCTAAGTATTTCTCACATACATTCTTCAAAGCAAACACCTGATCCACACATCCTCTATCACTTCTGAAACCACAGCGCTCTTCCCCAATCTGATGCTCTGTATATGCCTTCACCCTCTCAATCAATGCCCTCCCATATATATTACCAGGAATACTCAACAAACTTTTTTTTTTTTTTTTTTTTATACTTTGTCGCTGTCTCCCGCGTTTGCGAGGTAGCGCAAGGAAACAAACGAAAGAAATGGCCCAACCCCCCCCCCATACACATGTATATACATACGTCCACACACGCAAATATACATACCTACACAGCTTTCCATGGTTTACCCCAGACGCTTCACATGTCTTGATTCAATCCACTGACAGCACGTCAACCCCGGTATACCACATTGCTCCAATTCACTCTATTCCTTGCCCTCCTTTCACCCTCCTGCAAGTTCAGGCCCCGATCACACAAAATCTTTTTCACTCCATCTTTCCACCTCCAATTTGGTCTCCCTCTTCTCCTCGTTCCCTCCACCTCCGACACCTATATCCTCTTGGTCAACCTTTCCTCACTCATTCTCTCCATGTGCCCAAACCATTTCAAAACACCCTCTTCTGCTCTCTCAACCACGCTCTTTTTATTTCCACACATCTCTCTCACCCTTACGTTACTTACTCGATCAAACCACCTCACACCACACATTGTCCTCAGACATCTCATTTCCAGCACATCCATCCTCCTGCGCACAACTCTATCCATAGCCCACGCCTCGCAACCATACAACATTGTTGGAACCACTATTCCTTCAAACATACCCATTTTTACTCTCACCACCTTCTTCACCCCAACATTCACTCTTCTTTTCTGAAAACCCATACAAATCTTCACCTTAGCCTCCACAAGATAATGATCAGACATCCCTCCAGTTGCACCTCTCAGCACATTAACATCCAAAAGTCTCTCTTTCGCACGCCTGTCAATTAACACGTAATCCAATAACGCTCTTTGGCCATCTCTCCTACTTACATAAGTGTACTTATGTATATCTCGCTTTTTAAACCAGGTATTCCCAATCATCAGTCCTTTTTCAGCACATAGATCTACAAGCTCTTCACCATTTCCATTGACAACACTGAACACCCCATGTATACCAATTATTCCCTCAACTGCCACATTACTCACCTTTGCATTCAAATCACCCATCACTATAACCCGGTCTCGTGCATCAAAACCACTAACACACTCATTCAGCTGCTCCCAAAACACTTGCCTCTCATGATCTTTCTTCTCATGCCCAGGTGCATATGCACCAATAATCACCCACCTCTCTCCATCAACTTTCAGTTTTACCCATATTATTCGAGAATTTACTTTCTTACATTCTATCACATACTCCCACAACTCCTGTTTCAGGAGTATTGCTACTCCTTCCCTTGCTCTTGTCCTCTCACTAACCCCTGACTTTACTCCCCAGACATTCCCAAACCACTCTTCTCCTTTACCCTTGAGCTTCGTTTCACTCAGAGCCAAAACATCCAGGTTCCTTTCCTCAAACATACTACCTATCTCTCCTTTTTTCACATCTTGGTTACATCCACACACATTTAGGCACCCCACTCTGAGCCTTCGAGGAGGATGAACACTCCCCGCGTGACTCCTTCTTCTGTTTCCCATTTTAGAAAGTTAATACAAGGAGGGGAGGATTTCCGGCCCCCCGCTCCCGTCCCCTCTAGTCGCTTTCTACGACACGCGAGGAATACGTGGGAAGTATTCTTTCACCCCTATCCCCAGGGATACCTCTGTAATTTGAGCACTCACTCTTATCCCCTTTGCCTTTGTACAAAGTCACTATACACGCATTCCGCCAATCCTCAGGCACCTCACCATGAATCATACATACATTAAATAACCTTACCAACCAGTAAACAATACAGTCAACCCCTTTTTAAATAAATTCCACTGCAATACCATCCAAACCTACTGCCTTGCCGGCTTTCATCTTCTGCAAAGCTTTTACTACCTCTTCTCTGTCTACCAAATTATTTTCCCTAACCCTCTCACTTTGCATACCACCTCGAACAAAACACCCTATATCTACCACTCTATCATCAAACACATTCAACAAACCTTTAAAGTACTCACTCCATCTCCTTCTCATTTCACCACTACTTGTTATCACCTCCCCATTATCCCCCTTCACTGAAGTTCCCATTTGCTTCCTTGTCTCTCTGCACTTTATTTACCTCCTTCCAAAAGATCTTTTTATTCTCACTAAAGTTTAATAATACTCTCTCACCCAAACTCTCATTTGCCCTCTTTTTCACCTCTTGCACCTTTCTCTTGACCTCCTGCCTTTTTCTTTTATACATCTCCAACTCATTTGCATTTTTCCCTGCAAAAATCGTCCAAATGCCTCTCTCTTCTCTTTCACTAATAATCTTACTTCTTCACCCCACCACTCACTTCCCTATCTAATCAACCCACCTCCCACGCTTCTCATGCCACAAGCATCTTTTGCGCAAGCCATCACTGTTTCACTAAATACATCCCATTCCTCCCCCACTCCCCTTACCTCCTTTGTTCTCACCTTTTTCCATTTTGTACTCAGTCCCTCCAGGTACTTCCTCACACAAGTCTCCTTCCCAAGCTCACTTGCTCTCACCACTCTCTTCACCCCAACATTCTCTCTTCTTTTCTGAGAGCCCCTACAAATCATCACCTTCGCCTCCACAAGATATTGATCAGACATCCCTCCAGTTGCACCTCTCAGCACATTAACATCCAAAAGTCTCTCCTTCGCGCGCCAATCAATTAACACGTAATCCAATAACGCTCTCTGGCCATCTCTCCCATGTATACCAATTATTCCCTCAACTGCCATATTACTCACCTTTGCATTCAAAACACCCATCACTATAACCCAGTCTTGTGCATCAAAACCACTAACATACTCATTCAGCTGCTCCCAAAACACTTGCCTCTCATGATCTTTCTTCTCATGCCCAGGTGCATATGCACCAATAATCACCCATCTCTCTTCATCAGCTCCCAGTTTTAGCCATATCAATCTAGAATATACTTTCCTACACACTATCACATACTCCCACAACTCCTGTTTCAGGAGTAGTGCTACTCCTTCCCTTGCTCTTGTCCTCTCACTAATCCCTGACTTTACTCCGAAGACATTTCCAAACCACTCTTCCTCTTTACCCTTAAGCTTCGTTTCACTCAGAGCCAAAACATCCAGGTTCCTCTCCTCAAACATACTACCTATCTCCCATTTTTTCTCATCTTGGTTACATCCATACACATTTAGACAACCTAATCTGAGGAGGATGAGCACTCCCCGCGTGACTCCTTCTGTTTCCCCTTTTAGATAGTTGAATACAAGGTGGGGAGGGTTTCTGGCCCCCCGCTCCCGTAAACTTTAGTCGCATTCTACGACACGTGAGGAATGCATGGGAAGTATTCTTTCTCCCCTATCCCCAGGGATATATATATATATATATATATATATATATATATATATATATATATATATATATATATATATATATATATATATATATATATATATATATTTTGCTTTGTCGCTGTCTCCCGCATTTGCGAGGTAGCGCAAGGAAACAGACGAAAGAAATGGCACAACCCATCCTCATACACAATGAACACACACACACGCCCACACCCGCAAATATACATACCTATACATCTCAATGTACACATATATGTATACACACACAGATACATACATATATACCCATGCACACAATTCACACTGTCTCCCCCTATTCATTCCCATCGGTACCTCGCCGCACATGGAATACCATCCCCCTCCCCCCTCATGTGTGCGAGGTAGCACTAGGAAAAGACAACAAAGGCCCCATTCGTTTACACTCAGTCTCCAGCTGTCACGCAATAATGCCCGAAACCACAGCTCCCTTTCCACATCCAGGCTCCACACAACTTTCCATGGTTTACCCCAGACGCTTCACATGCCCTGATTCAATCCACTGACAGCACGTCAACCCCGGTATACCACATCGATCCAATTCACTCTATTCCTTGCCCTCCTTTCACCCTCCTGCATGTTCAGTCCCCGATCACACAAAATCTTTTTCACTCCATCTTTCCACCTCCAATTTGGTCTCCCACTTCTCCTCGTTCCCTCCACCTCCGACACATATATTCTCTTGGTCAATCTTTCCTCACTCATTCTCTCCATGTGCCCAAACCATTTCAAAACACCCTCTTCTGCCCTCTCAACCACGCTCTTTTTATTTCCACACATCTCTCTTACCCTTACATTACTTACTCGATCAAACAACCTCACACCACACATTGTCCTCAAACATCTCATTTCCAGCACATCCACCCTCCTGCGCACAACTCTATCCATAGCCCACGCCTCGCAACCTACAACATTGTTGGAACGGAAATACCATTTCTTCAATCATACCCATTTTTGCTTTCCGAGATAATATTCTCGACTTCCACACATTCTTCAAGGCTCCCAGGATTTTCGCCCCCTCCCCCACCCTATGATTCACTTCCGCTTCCATGGTTCCATCCGCTGCCAGATCCACTCCCAGATATCTAAAACACTTTACTTCCTCCAGTTTTTCTCCATTCAAACTTACCTCCCAATTGACTTGACCCTCAACCCTACTGTACCTAATAACCTTGCTCTTATTCACATTTACTCTTAACTCTCTTCTTTCACACACTTTACCAAACTCAGTCACCAGCTTCTGCAGTTTCTCACATGAATCAGCCACCAGCGCTGTATCATCAGCGAACAACAACTGACTCACTTCCTAAGCTCTCTTATCCACAACAGACTTCATACTTGCCCCTCTTTCTAAAACTCTTGCATTCATCTCCCTAACAACCCCATCCATAAAGAAATTAAACAACCATGGAGACATCACACACCCCTGCCGCAAACCTACATTCACTGAGAACCAATCACTTTCCTCTCTTCCTACACGTACACATGCCTTACATCCTCGATAAAAACTTTTCACTGCTTCTAACAACTTGCCTCCCACACCGTATATTCTTAATACCTTCCACAGAGCATCTCTATCAACTCTATCATATGCCTTCTCCAGATCCATAAATGCTACATACAAATCCATTTGCTTTTCTAAGTATTTCTCACATACATTCTTCAAAGCAAACACCTGATCCACACATCCTCTACCACTTCTGAAACCACACTGCTCTTCCCCAATCTGATGCTCTGTACATGCCTTCACCCTCTCAATCAATACCCTCCCATATGATTTACCGGGAATACTCAACAAACTTATACCTCTGTAATTTGAGCACTCACTCTTATCCCCTTTGCCTTTGTACAATGGCACTATGCACGCATTCCGCCAATACTCAGGCACCTCACCATGAGTCATACATACATTAAATAACCTTACCAACCAGTCAACAATACAGTCACCCCCTTTTTTCAATAAATTCCACTGCAATACCATCCAAACCTGCTGCCTTGCCGGCTTTCATCTTCCGCAAAGCTTTTACTACCTCTTCTCTGTTTACCAAATCATTTTCCCTAACCCTCTCACTTTGCACACCACCTCGACCAAAACACCCTATATCTGCCACTCTATCATCAAACACATTCAACAAACCTTGAAAATACTCACTCTATCTCCTTCTCACATCACCACTACTTGTTATATATATATATATATATATATATATATATATATTATCCCTGGGGATAGGGGATTAAGAATACTTCCCACGTATTCCCTGCGTGTCGTAGAAGGCGACTAAAAGGGGAGGGAGCGGGGGGCTGGAAATCCTCCCCTCTCTTTTTCTTTTTTTTTTTTTTTCCAAAAGAAGGAACAGAGGGGGCCAGGTGAGGATATTCCAAAAAAGGCCCAGTCCTCTGTTCTTAACGCTACCTCGCTAACGCGGGAAATGGCAAATAGTTTAAAAGAAAGAAAGATATATATATATATATATATATATATATATATATATATATATATATATATATATATATATATATATATATATATATATATATATATATATATATATATATATATATATATATATATATATATATATTGATATTATATATATATATATATATATATATATATATATATATATATATATATATATATATATATATATATATATATATATATATATTCCCGCGTTAGCGAGGTAGCGTTAAGAACAGAGGACTGGGCCTTTGGGGGAATATCCTCACCTGGCCCCCTTCTCTGTTCCTTCTTTTGGAAAAAAAAAAGAATATATATATATATATATATATATATATATATATATATATATATATATATATATATATATATACATGTATATATATATATATATATATATATATATATATATATATATATATATATATATATATATATATATATGTACATATATATATATATATATATGTATATATATATATATATATATATATATATATATATATATATATATATATATATATATATATATATATATATATATATATACATATATATATATATATATATGTACATATATATATATATATATATATATATATATATATATATATATATATATATATATATATATATATATATATATATATATATATATATATATATATATATATATATATGTAGATACAGATATAGATATGTGTGCGTGTGTTGGAAAGGATCACAATTTTGCGCGTGATCAAGATATTTCTATGAGTCCACGGGGAAAATGAAGCACAATGAGTTCCCAAGTGCACTCTCGTGTAATAATCACATCATCAGGATGGCACAACAGAGAAATATAAGTCAGTTGATATACATCGAAGAGACGAAGCTAGAACGCCTTTTGGTAAATGTGCGATTATCCAAGTCATACAACGATCGTTCATAAACTTATCATTTTACAAATCTTATCAACAGTAATGTTATCTAATTTGTAGAGACCATCACTAATATTAGCATTAGGATTCTTTGTGTATTCAATGATAGATGATTCAATGATATCTCTCGTGTTAATAGAGTTAGAGTTAATAACTGAGATAGCATTACTCCAGTCATGAAAATGATCATAATTCTTAACGTGATTAAAAAAGGCATTTGATTCTTTTCCCGTTCTTATACTATATTCATGATGCTTAAGTCTAACAGAGAGATCCTTACCAGTCTGGCCAACATAAAATTTATCACAATTTCCACATGGTACTTCATAGATGCATTACCACGAGAAATATCATTGAATCTTCTATTATTGGATACACAAAGAATTATAATGAATAAATTGGAATAATCATAGTTTAACTCTGTTATGTTGATCTGAGTAATAATGGAAATATGACCTCACATTAATAGGTTTTCTCTATATGGTAAACTTAAACATGTTTCCATCCCTATGGATCATGCAGTCTAAAAATGGTAACATACCATCTTTTTCAATTTCTTCAGTAAAGATGATGGAGGATACTAAATTGTTAAGTAAAAGGAAAAATGTGTCTAAATTTTCATGTGTTACACAAACACAAAGATTATCATTTACATACCTAAACCAAATTTGCATAAGAGGGTAAGATATCCCTAAGTAACTTTGTCTCAAAGAATTCCATGTAAAGATTACTTAATACACATGAAAGAGGGTTACCCATTGCATACCAGATTTCTGAGCAAGAAATTTTCCACTAAATTGAAATACAGATTCTTTTGTACAAAATTTTATCAATTCAATAGAAATAGACTTTAAAATAGACAAATTGATATTGTCCAAGATTTCAGTTGACTATTCTAAGAGGTCATCAACTAGAACTTTTGTGAACAGAGATGAGATATCAACGCTAACCAGTTTAAAATCAAAATCAGCATTGATGTCATTAAGCTCATTAACTAAATCTGCATTGTTCACAACATTAGGATTTGATATCTTACATCTTTACGTTCCACTAAGTTGGCACCAGGAATAGAAATAGTATAATTCTACTCACATGCAACCTCTAGCTGTCATGTGCAAAAATACAGCCCCTATTCACAACCAGGCATCACGGAACTTTTCATGGTTTTCCCTGATAATTCATATTTCCTAATTTAGTCCATTCACAGTGCGTAATCCCCAGTATACCACATCATTCCATTTCACTCTATCTGGTGCACGCCTTCCACCTTCCTGCATGTTCAGGCTCCAGGGTTTCAAAGCTTTATGCACTCCACTCTTCCATTTCCAGTTCGGTCTACCCCTTTTCCTTGTTCCTTTCATTTTTAACACATGTAATCTCTTTGTAAATCAGTCCTTACTCATCTTCTCCATAGACCCAAACTACTTCAGTTCACCCTCTGCAATTATTTCAATCATGCTCTTCTTATTACATCACCGCTATCTTAGTCCCTCCTTTCTTTCAGTGTATATTCTAAGCAGGATGACCAAAACTGAACAAAACGTTCATGGTGGGACCTACTAATGAACTGTAGGAGATAAAGATAATTTTCTTAAACTTAAGTCAGAACCCTTTTAATTAATCCAAAAATCTACTTAGCTCTTTTTACTGCTTTTGTGCACTGTTTGCTCGTCTTTAGGCCACCAAAGATTATTACACCTGAGTTTTTTTCCCTTTTCAATCTCTTGCAGCTCAGTAGGATTTATACCGTAATTTGCCTTCTCGTTTTCATTACCAGAACGTAAAGACTTGCCATTCCCGATATCAAAATCCATTTGCTACCCGTGAACTCAGTCCATCAGTATGTTTATATCAGTTTGAAGTTGCAGACGTTTAATTTCTGCTGTAGATTCATTTTTTTACTTGATATCAACTGCAGTTCTTTACATCTTACAACACAGTTCGTAATCAATATATTAACATGTATAAGAGAGCTGGTCCCAAGACTGATCCCTGTGGCACACCACTTATTACGACTAATCATTCTGACGCAACTTGACCATTAGTCACTACTCTTTGTTGTTGCCAATCAACCAACATCTTAACCTCCGAAGTACAAAGAGCACAAACGCGATCTTTACGCTTTCAAAGTTACATAATATGACATAAGGACAAGAAAATCTGAGTGCATACCACGTCCTTAAAGTTGATAGATGATCATTCTGAGACCTATTGTTCACTGGTGCAAAGATCTTTGTTGTGCTTTGTATACAACCCCATCTTTTGCCATTCACCTTTGATGCGGAACTTTGTCGAATATTTTCTTAGAATTGTGAATAGACGACATCATTCACTTTTCTTTCATCAGGCAGATCTTTCAGACATGTTTGAATGCGATCACATACCATGTTGATCATCGTTTACTAAGTACTGATCCTCTAGATGTGTTACAGTTTCGTCCCAGATGATGGTTTTCCATAAGT
Organism: Panulirus ornatus; assembly: GCF_036320965.1. Classification (NCBI taxonomy): domain Eukaryota; kingdom Metazoa; phylum Arthropoda; class Malacostraca; order Decapoda; family Palinuridae; genus Panulirus; species Panulirus ornatus. Next base: position 40,480,839 of record NC_092237.1, read on the forward strand.
TTGCTAACTACAGACGTTCAGCACGATTGGACCATGATTTCTAGGCAGGGATTAATTACCTTTTATCTAAGTATCGTTGTTTCATTGGCAAGTTTGCGATCCTCTGGAACGTTCCTGTAGTAAATGACGTAATGAAAAGAATAGCCAAGGGCTTAACTATCTCACTTTTCGCCTCTCTCATTTTCTATGAATAATATTTGTCTGAACTTACCGGTTTATTCAGTTTCATTTCACTGAGGACTGATGATATATCTTCAACCCTTTGTCAACATGTTGTGGTACGTTGTCCTCTGTTAGCATTGGAAATGGATTCAGGATATGGGTTGGATCTTTGCCATGGCTTTGTTGTCTTGAACTAAGTCATCGTTTTCCGTTCGTAGTTAACAGAGTGACTGGGTAATGCCTCCCTTGCTTCTAGGATAACCCCCCCCCCCCCGCCCTTTTTTTTTTTTTCTCTTTTTTTCCTTTTTTGCTACTTTCATCAATAGAGGCATCATAATGATATTTACTTTGACGTATATGTTTCTTAGGCTTTCTTATTCAAATTTACATAGTTCACTCAAACATGTTAGCTTTTGATCTCTTTGAGCTTCTTATGTGCCACATCTTTAAACAAGAGACACTTTTTATGTCATCATCACACCGATTTAGTTTCATTTTGGGAAAAAAAAAGGTTTATTGCACATTACCAACATGTTTATTCTACAACTTTGCAAGTTCTACTGAAGGTTTCCAACCATATTCATATCTTTTTCATTGACGACATCATCCCAAATTTGTTTGTCAGGAGCAATGTTATCATTAAAATCTACACATTTGCAAACTAGTATTATTTCGTACCTTTCATGTTAACCAGAATTAAAGACAATGTTGAAAGTTACTTCAAAAGTAATTTTCCGAAGATCGCTTGTACGAAACTTTTCTCCAGTTTCAACATCATTAACGAGATCCTTACTTGAAGCTAGAACTGAATCTCATATGTTCTCAAGCAGGTTTCTTCAACTATTCACATTAGGTTAATGTCCACCAAATCTAGTTACAGCCCAGACCCGCAGATATTGGAAGGGATTGTCCCCACATAGATACCGACATATTCAAATCTCATACTGTTGTTGAATCGCGTTTATCATAAGTTTCTGGCTACTTATCATAAAGTCTTCCGTCTGTCTCTGGTGTTTGCGTACGGGACCTGTCAGCCAATCTTACTGTCATTTTCCTACGAAGCTTATCTCAGATATCTAGAAATAAGTCGATATGTCAACTGCTGCATTTTCAGCACAGGATTAAGATGAGTTTTAATGAAGAGCAAGACACTACCGCATATTCATTTCCCCTAACATTATCAAATATTCGGCCGGAGAATATCCCTCTTTTCAACGTATAACCATGAATCAGAAATATCAATCATATCATGATTTTCTTTCAATGCAGTTGACTCTAACTCAAATTTTGGTTTTCTATAATCCCTGAATTAACATCAAATTTTCCGATACATGACTGATTACCGTCGCAAAATGTATTCATGGAGGCAGGGTTCCAGTCCTTCTCAACGCCTACTTGGTGAAGAAGGAATTCCCTGAAGCACCTCATGTTTTTGTGAGCTGTTACCCCAAGGCAGCCAAGGGACAGATAAGCTCCCTAACCGAAGTATCTCCCGTACTATACATGGTGGACGAAGTGTATAGTTGTCGAAGCTTTCTTAGATTTCGGTCTTTTTCTTCACAGTAACTCGAGTGATGAGTTTGTCACTTTGAAGTGTGTCATCTCGGGTGGTCGACAGAACTCACCTATCTATAACTTGCCGAGCGTCCGACTTTGATATTTTCGTTAGTTTTCCTATTTGCCTCATTATCACACTCGGGTTAAGAAGAAAAGTGCAGTACTATCTTAAGGGTATTTTCCCCTGCCACTAAGACCTTAGTCCCCAACACGACGGACCTCAAACCATCCGCCGGGTGTCGCAGCGGGCAGCGGTGGCGAACAAGCAACCACTGACGAAAATACAATCTTTCAACGCTGTTCTGTTGCACGGGACCGCAGTTGGCCATCTGAGCTTCTCTCAATTGTTATAAAGCTACTGATGGTCAGGACGGGTCAGTTGAGACGGTAAAACTATTGGCTAGTTGTGATTTGTTGGTTAAGGTGACAAGGAAGTAAAGGATCATTTTGAAGCTTCGAAAGTTCCATCATAGCAATGCTACTGCCACTATATCCGTATCCATGAATTCATGCGAGGGAGTCACCTTTTGTCCGGACAAAATGGGTATGAGTGAGGATGATATCTTGCAGGAACTCTGGGCTGAGGACGTCAATGATACAAGGCATATTTCAAAGTGTTTAATCGGCGAGCGACGATGGAACCGCATAGCTGCTTTACAAATTTGGAAATCTCGTTTTCCCAGAGAAATATCTATTGGTCTTACTAGATACCCAGTAAGACCATTCATTCCTATGTGCCAGAAATACGGACTTCCCATAAAATCTTCCACTGTATCAACTAAATGTAGGATATTCTTCACCGAAGAACACGTTGCGGTTCATTATACATCTGAGTTGGTCAAAAGCGTGAACTATAACGGGAACCATTCGAGCTGGGACCGGAAATATCCCCGTTTCAAGTGTGAAAAGCAGTTCAGTACAGTTAAGGCAACGAACAAAAATTTCATATGATGCAACTAAGAAGTGGGTTGAAGAGGCTCACAATACTCCGAAAACCAATCAAATTCTCACTGCGGCCTTGAAATCCAGGCCTATCATGTGTACCATTCCCTTACTGAAAAGGAAGTCTGCGTCTGATCCACGTCCTGAACCACTATCAGAGCCCCGAAAACTTTCACAACCCCAGAAACACGATTCCGTCCGTCATTTGTTTGTAGGACACCAAACTAAACAATACAGTTGTTTGTGCTGTCTTTGACAAGCTACTATCCGTATAGAAAACATGTGCACTATAGCTTACTTAGTACAGCATGACTTTAAATTCTACTCTAGAAGCAATAAAATTCATTGAAAAATAACTGGCCATTTGTTCAACATGAGGTCCGGGTTCCAGCGCACTGGATGATGAGGAGCTAATATCACTTTGCCGCTCATCATTATCAGTGGAGAAGCATGCAGGCAAACCCTAGAGGGGAATAAATGGTAAGCTTAATCGAAAACTCTAACAAGTCTCTTGTGAACAACCGTGGTGCGACTTCTGTAAACGATCTGATTAGAAACATCTCAGCCATGAATTTACCTTTGTCATCGCCTGGTATACCAAATGATATCACCATTATCACCTGAGTCACATATAACGACTCCTTATTATGTAACCACATCCTAGCCGGTCTTCCTTACTCATGCATCATTTGCATCAGCTCATCTCCATGCAAATTCAATTTGAGAAAGTTGTCTTGGTGTTTTTGTCAAGACTGCCGTCTAGTTACTGCTGGAAAAAAGATTGGGGCAGCGGTTAGCGTTTCCCACCATGACGCATTCACAGGATGCAAAGGGTAATGCGAACATGTTCGAATCAAGGTTGCAGTAGCCGACGAATTGTCAACACACCTCTTCTTCAACCCAACGTAGCTGGTCGATAAGATAGGTACTTGGCTCAGGCTCCCAACATTTTCGCCCCCTCCCCAACCCTATGACTCACTTCCGCTTCCATGGTTCCATCCGCTGCCAGATCCACTCCCAGACATCTAAAACACTTCACTTCCTCCAGTTTTTCTCCATTCAAACTTACCTCCCAACTGACTTGACCCTCAACCCTGCTGAACCTAATAACATTGCTCTTATTCACATTTACTCTTAACTTTCTTCTTTCACCCACTTTACCAAACTCAGTCACCAGCTTCTGCAGTTTCTCACATGAATCAGCCACCAACGCTGTATCATCAGCGAACAAAAACTGACTCACTTCCCAGGCTCTCTCATCCACAACAGAATGCATACTTGCCCTTCTTTCCAAAACCCTTGCATTCACCTCCTTAACAACCCCATCTATAAACAAATTAAACAACCATGGAGACATCACACACCCCTGCCGCAAACAGACATTCACTGAGAACCAATCACTTTCCTCTCTTCCTACACGTACACATGCCTTACATCCTCGATAAAAACTTTTCACTGCTTCTAACAACTTGCCTCCCACACCATATATCTTAATACCTTCCAGAGAGCATCTCTATCAACTCTATCATATGCCTTCTCCAGATCCATAAATGCTACATGCAAATCAATTTGCTTTTCTAAGTATTTCTCACATACATTCTTCAAAGCAAACACCTGATCCACACACCCTCTACCACTTCTTAAACACCCTGCTCTTCCCCAATCTGATGCTCTGTACAAGCCTTCACTCTCTCAATCAATACCCTCACATGTAATTTTACAGGAACACTTAACAAACTTATACTTCTGTAATTTGAGCACTCACCTATGTCCCCTTTGCCTTTGTGCAATAGCAGTGTGCAAGCATTCCGCCAATCCTCAGGCACCTCACCATGAATCATACATACATTAAGTAGCCTTACCAACCAATCAACAATACAGCACCTACTTTTTTAATAAATTCTACTGCAATACCATCCAAACCCGCTGCCTTCCCGGCTTTCATCTTCCGCAAAGCTTTTACTACCTCATCTCTTTTTACCAAATCATCCTCCCTAACACTCTCACTTTTCACACCATCTCGAACAAAACACCCTATATCTGCCACTCTCTCATCAAATACATTCAACAAACCTTCAAAATACTCAGTCCATCTCCTTCTCACATCACCACTAATTGTTATCACCTCCCCATTAGACCCCTTCACTGAAGTTCCCATTTGTTCCCTTGTCTTACGCACTTTATTTACCTCCTTCCAAAACATCTTTTTATTCTCCCTAAAATTTAATGATACTCTCTCACTCCAACTCTCATTTGCCCTCTTTTTCACCTCTTGCACCTTTCTCTTACCTAGTGCCTCTTTCTTTTGTACATCTCTTTTGCATTATTTCCCTGCAAAAATCATCCAAATGCCTCTCTCTTCTCTTTCACTAATAATCTTACTTCTTCATCCCACCACTCACTACCCTTTCTAATCTGCCCACCTCCCACGTTTCTCATGCCACAAGCATCTTTTGCGCAAGCCATCACAGCTTCCCTAGATACATCCCATTCATCCCCCACTCCCCTTACCTCCTTTGTTCTTACCTTTTTCCATTCTGTACTCAGTCTCTCCTGGTACTTCCTCACACAAGTCTCCTTCCTAAGCTCACTTACTCTCACCACTCTCTTCACCCCAACATTCTCTCTTCTTTTCTGAAAACCTCTACAAATCTTCACTTTCGCCTCCACAAGATAATGATCAGAGATCCCTCCAGTTGCACCACTCAGCACAGTAACATCCACACACAGACATATACATATATACACATATACATAATTCATACTGTCTGCCTTTGTTCATCCCCCTCGCCAGCCCGACACACATGGAATAAAAACCCCCTTCCCTTTCATGTACGCGAGGTATCACTAGGGAAAGACAACAAAGGCCACAATCGTTCACACTCACTCTCTAGCCGTCATGAAATAATGCATATATATATATATATATATATATATATATATATATATAATATATATATATATATATATATATATATATATATATATATATATATATATATATACATATATATATATATATATATATATATATATATATATATATATATATATATATATATATATATATATATTTATATATATATATATATATATATATATATATATATATATATATATATATATATATATATATATATATATATATATATATATATATATATATATATGTATATATATATATATATATATATGTATATATATATATATATATATATATATATATATATATATATATATATATATATATATATATATATATATATATATATATATATATATATATATGTGTGTGTGTGTGTGTGTGTGTGTGTGTGTGTGTGTGTGTGTGTGTTTTCAAATGGTTTGGGAACAAAGAGAAAATGAGTGAGGAAAGATTGACCAGGAGGATATATGTGTCGGAGGTGGAGGGAACAAGAAGTGGGAGACCAAATTGGAGGTGGAAAGATGGAGTGAAAAAGATTTTGAGTGATCCGGGCCTGAACTTGCAAGAGGGTGAAAGGCAGGCGGGGAGTGGAGTGAATTGGATCGATGTGGTGTACCGGGTTCGACGTGATGTCAATGGATTGAATCAGGGCATGGGAAGCGGCTGGGGTAAACCATGGAAAGTTCCGTGGGGCCTGGATGTGGAAAGGGAGCTGTGGTTTCGGGCATTATTGCTTGACAGCTAGAGACTGAGTGTGAACAAATGGGGCCTTTGTTGTCTTTTCCTAGCGCTACCTCGCACACATGAGGGGGGAGGGGGATGTTATTCCATGTGTGGCGAGGTGGCGATCGGAATGAATAAGGGCAGACAGTATGAATTGTGTGCATATATATATATATATATATATATATATATATATATATATATATATATATATATATATATATATATATATATATATATATATTTTTTTTTTTTTTTTTTTGCTTTGTCGCTGTCTCCCGCGTTTGCGAGGTAGCGCAAGGAAACAGACGAAAGAAATGGCCCAACCCACCCCCATACACATGTATATACATACGTCCACACACGCAAATATAAATACCTACACAGCTTTCCATGGTTTACCCCAGACGCTTCACATGCCTTGATTCAATCCACTGACAGCACGTCAACCCCGGTATACCACATCGCTCCAATTCACTCTATTCCTTGCCCTCCTTTCACCCTCCTGCATGTTCAGGCCCCGATCACACAAAATCTTTTTCACTCCATCTTTCCACCTCCAATTTGGTCTCCCTCTTCTCCTCGTTCCCTCCACCTCCGACACATATATCCTCTTGGTCAATCTTTCCTAACTCATTCTCTCCATGTGCCCAAACCATTTCAAAACACCCTCTTCTACTCTCTCAACCACGCTCTTTTTATTTCCACACATCTCTCTTACCCTTACGTTACTTACTCGATCAAACCACCTCACACCACACATTGTCCTCAAACATCTCATTTCCAGCACATCCATCCTCCTGCGCACAACTCTATCCATAGTCCACGCCTCGCAACCATACAACATTGTTGGAACCACTATTCCTTCAAACATACCCATTTTTGCTTCCCGAGATAATGTTCTCGACTTCCACACATTCTTCAAGGCTCCCAGAATTTTCGCCCCCTCCCCCACCCTATGATCCACTTCCGCTTCCATGGTTCCATCCGCTGCCAGATCCACTCCCAGATATCTAAAACACTTCACTTCCTCCAGTTTTTCTCCATTCAAACTAAAGGCGACTAAAGGGGTGGGGAGTGGGGGGCTGGAGCATGTCCCCCCACCCTTGTACCTAAATTTCTAAAAGGAGAAACAGAAGAAGTTGTCATGCTAAGAGTGCTCATCCTCCTCGAAGGATTAGATGGGTGTCTAAATGTGTGTGGATGTAACCAAGTTGAGAAAAAAGGAGAGATAGGTAGTATGTTTGAGGAAAGAAACCTGGATGTTTTGGCTCTGAGTGAAACGAAGCTCAAGGGTAAAGGGGAAAAGTGGTTTGGGAATTTTTTGGGAGTAAATTCAGGGGTTGGCGAGAGGACAAGAGCAAAGGAAGGAGTACCACTACTCCTGAAACAGGAATTGTGGGAGGATGTGATAGAGTGTAAGAAAGTAAACTCTAGATTGATATGGGTAAAACTGAAAGTGGATGTAGAGAGATGGGTAATCATTGGTGCATATGCACCTGGTCATGAGAAGAAAGATCATGAAAGGCAAGTGTTTTGGGAGCAACTGTGTGAGTGTGTTACCAACTTTGTTGCACGAGACTGGGTTAAAGTAATGGAAGATTTGAATGCAACGGTGAGTGATGTGGCAGTTGAGGATACAATTGACGTACATGGAGTGTTCAGCGTTGCTAATGGAAATGGTAAAGAGCTTGTGGTTTTGTGTGCTGAAAAAGGACTGGTGATTAGGAATACCTTGCTTAAAAAGAGAGATATGCATAAGTGTACGTATGTAAATGGGAGAGATGGCTAGAGGGCGTCATTGGATTGCGTGTTAATTTATAGGCGTGTAAGAGAGAGACTTTTGGATATCATTATGCTGAGAGGGGCAGCTGGAGGGATGTCTGATCCCTATCTTTTGAAGGCGAAGGTAAAGATTTGCAGAGGTTTTCAGAAAAAACGAAGAGAATGTCTCGGAGAAGACAGTGGTGAAAGTAAGTGAGCTTGGAAAGGAGACTTGTGTGAGGAGATACCAGGAGAGATTGAATGCAGAAAGGCAAAATGTGAGAGCAAATGACGTAAGGGGAGTAGGGGAGGAATGGGATGTATTTAGGAAAGCAGTGATGGCTTACGCAAAAGATGCATGTGGCATGAGAAAGGTGGGAGGTGGGCAAATTAGAAAGGGTAGTGAGTGGTGGAATGAGGAAGTAAGATTGTTAGTGAAAGAGAAGAGAGAGGCATTTGGACGACTTTGGGAAGTAGTGCAAATGACTGGGAGATGTATAAATGAAAGAGGCAGGAGGTCAAGAGTAAAGTACAAGAGGTGAAAAAGAGGGCAAATGAGAGTTGGGGTGAGAGAATATCATTAGATTTTTGAGAAAATAAAAAGATGTTTCGGAAGGAGCTAAATAAAGTGCGTAAGACAAGAGAACAAATGGGAACTTCGGTGAAGGGGGCAAATGGGGTGGTAATAACAAGTAGTGATGAAGTGAGTAGATGGAGTGAGTATTTTGAAGGTTTGTTGAATGTGTTTGATGATAGAGTTGCAGATATTGGGTGTTTTGGTCGGGGTGGTGTGCGAAGTGAGACGGTCAGGGAGAATGGTTTGGTAAGCAGAGAAGAGGCAGTGAAAGCTTTGCTGAAGATCAACACGTTTGATCACACGTTTTTCACTCTCAAACGTTGGCCACAAAGTTTACTGTCCCCCAGGAAAGGCGGCGGGTTTGGATGGTATTGCTGTGGTATTTATTAAAAAAAGGGGTGAATGTGTTGTTGATTGGTTGGAAAGGATATTCAGTGTATGTATGAATTAGGATGAAGTGCCTGAAGATTGGCGGAATGCATGCATAGTGCCATCGTACAAAGGCAAAGGGGATAAAGGTGAAGGCTCAAATTGTAGAGGCATATGTTTTTTAAGCATTGCTGGGAAATTATATGGGAGGGTATTAATCAAGAGGGTAAAGGCATATACAGAGCATCAGATTGGGGGAGAGCAGTGTGGTTTCAGAAGTGGTAGAGGATGTGTGGATCAGGTGTTTGCTTTGAAAAATGTATGTGAGAAATACCTAGAAAAACAGATGAATTTGATTAGAGCCTTAGTTGCCCGTGCTGTCAGCTAAGAAAAACAAATAGGTCTATCATAAATTCTGCAAAGATTTTTATATCATTAATTTCTAGAAATTACCGAAAGTATAGAGTTCCTCAGTGGTACTTGGTGGACACCAGGTTGCCGAAACGTACTGAGTCAACACAATAGGAGATACAAGGTTTTCAACAGACCCCTCAGATGCAAACATTATTGTTTACAAACAGGATTTATTTCACAATCCGGGAGTTATCTCGGTACCTCGACGCTGTGCTTTCTCCGTTCTATCTCATCTTTCACGTAGGATAACCAGAAATGCACATAATACTGAAACTGAGGACGCACAAGTGACATGTAAAAAGTGAAGATAAAATCTCTGGACTGAAATGTGATACATTTCGAAGAATTTTATTCGCCTAAAAACTGTTTCTGTGCACTTCTTACTTCATGTTGCCAGCCATTATTACACCCGAGCCTTTCTCATCATTACTTTTGTTTCTTAAGAGAATTCATACCGTGGCTTGCCTTTTCATATTTGCTACCGACACGTAAATCTTTGTATCAATCAGTAATGATAATCATTTGTCAACTACGAGCCCATTCCCTCAGATAATGTTCACTATGAAGCTGTAGACGTTCAGCTTCTGTTGCGGACATATTTCCCAACTTAACATCGTCTGCAATTGTTGATATCTTGCAACACAGCTAATGTCAGTATCATTAATGTCATACAGAGAGGGAACCGATCCCAGGCTTGATCCCTTGTTACGTCTAATCAGTCTAAAGTTTGACCATTAATCACTATTCTTTCTTTACAGCCATTCCATAATGGACCAATTGGCTAGATATGACTCTTGCTTCTATCATGATATAACTCTGTAATGGTTTTCTTTGTTATTTGTAGCAATACTTGCTTCAAACTGACATTTGAAATAACGTTAAGTCTCCTGGCTCCTCTACGCAGATCTGCATAATTCGGTCTACCACGTTGGTTACTGTTCTCCTTGAGTTTCTTGTGTACTGATTTCTTCGACGAAAGACATTTCCTTGTGTCACAGTATCACCATTTCGGCTTCGCCTTGAAGAGAAGCCGTCTACTGTGCCGCAGAACTTATGTTCCATCCACTATATGAAGGTTTTCACTGAATATTTACGAAGCTACATTCGTATCGTCTATAGTAACAACATTTCAGATTTGCATGTCTAAAACAATGCGACAATCATTAAAATCTTTAAGTCTAAAAAATGATATCTTTTTTTACGTGTCTCCTGTCCAGCAGCGTTACGTGTCATGTTGATGGTCACCTCATAGGTAATTTATCGGTGACCATTTATACCAGGGTTTTCTCTAACTCCGGCGTTATGAACGAGTTGGTTTCTTATCTAAGTACATTAGAGCACTGCTAGGTTAGGTTAGGTAATGCCCGCACCCGGAGCTACTAGAGTGGGATTCTCCCTGCTTCCATGACAGCACCTTGAAACCTTCCATTATAATCAAGTCACGTTGATTACACATACATATAAACCGTTCATAAAATTTTGTGCTCCTTCTGATATCTTCGCTGTGGGACAGGAGATTAATGCTGTATTCTCTTACGATGCTTATCTTCGATTTCTACAGACATGGCTTTAGTTTTACCTACAACTACAACATTTTTCAGCACAGGATGAAGATGAGCTTTAACAAAGGGCAAGACACAGCTGTTTACTATCTACGTCATCAGGTTGATGTCAAAACCTTTAAGCTTGTGATCAGGTCACCCTTTATTCTTCTCTCTTCCATGATGAGCAAATTCAAGGTCTCTATCTTTTCCCTGTAAGTCGGTTCTAATAACTCCAGTACCATGTTTTCTTTACCTCATCAAGACGTTTCTTATTATTTTGTGCTTCTTTAAGTGCGATGTGTGTGTGTGTGTGTGTGTGTGTGTGTGTGTGTGTGTGTGTGTGTGTGTGTGTGTGTGTGTGTGTGTGTGTGTGTGTGTGTGTGTGTGTGTGTGTGTGTGTGTGTGCGTGTAGAAGATACTTGTTTGAATTCATACTTTGATCACTGAGGTTATATATCGTAAATCATTCGAAACATTGTTCTCTATCTGTCTCATCAATCTGGTTTGATATTCAATGGTTGTGATCATATCACCCCATCTGCTGGGCAAATCTTTACCATCTTTGTTACCCTCCTCTGGACTTTCTTATTAGTTCTATGTGCTTCTGTAGGTGTGGTGACCAAACTTGAGAACCATACTTAGTTTTGGCCTTAGTAAACTTGCAGAATAATTGACGGTTATTCTAACATACACAATCAGACAGTGTGTCACCTGTCATCTATCAAAATAAGTGAAATAAACCGTATTGAAAACACTTAAATACTTAACAGGACTGAGAGAATAATAGTCAGTGGAGATAACATTTGTGTGGATCTTCTGGTTGGTGGGAGGTGAATGTTAACCCTTGGTTTGGCAACCTTTGTTGACTACTTAGTGAGGCGCGGGCGAGTCAGGTGGTGCAGTCTGACACCTCAACTGGTGGCTGACACTCACCACCTGACTTTTCCTCACCACTGCAGCAGGTAAGTTACCACCTCCACAGCTGGTGGCCGACACTCACCACCTGGCTCTGATAACAACAGTTAGCAATGAAGCTCCCGGCCAGTATCCTCCAAGTCAAGTCATAAAGACACCGTAAACGGAGAGGAGCTAAGTTATCTAACTAAAAGAAATGGATGATCAAATCTCTCGCTAAAATGCATTCTATTAAGTAACAAATAGATAACTTTGCCTTACTCTTCTGGTCATTATTTCCTGCTCTTTTCCTTACACAAAGGATTAGAGAGAAAGACAAAGGTAAGCAAACACCATCATATCACTGGGTCCTGCTGCCGCCGCTAGGGATAATAGATCAGAAACAGTGAAAAAGCCTGCAGACATATCTACCGTGACGCATAGTCATTAAACTAACTTGACGCTGCGTACTTGTCAGCTTTTGATGTATATCTAATCACTTTCAGCTACTTCTATTAATGTAATCATTCATACACTATCAACTTTCCTTAAGAGGAACTACTTGGCCTCATCTGAAGTAACACGTTCGCCCGAAAGTTTGTACCAATCGCAGTGAGTCAAATCACATTCAGTCTGTCCTTAAATAGTTGCATACAACAAGACCGTTGAGGTCTTTCATGATTTGGAATGCTTAAATGAAATCACGTCTTTTAACCTCTTCGTTTATAAGTCAGATAATACCTGGCCTTCAAGACGGCTCTCATAGAATGCCTATCTCAGTTCAAGATTCATCTTGATTGCTCACCATTGTACTGTATCCCTCTATTCTATTCGTCTTTCTTCTTATTTTTTTTTTAAGCACTGTGACCAGAACCAAACAAGATGTAGAATGTTGGAATTCATTAGTGAATCGTTCCTTATAATCAGATTCTTAGACTTCAATTTGAAAGCTATTCCTCACAACCCAAGAGTTTTCGTCGTCTCTCAATTTCTACACAAAGACACCTAAGCTCTAGATTAACTATTATTGTCAAAAGTAAATATTTGTCTTTCATTTACTATTTAAGTCAACAACCTATACACGACCTCCGTGGTGTAGTGGTTATTATTCCTAACCGTAATGCGTTCAAGGCCCGCTCGGGGTCGGCCACATACATTCAGAGCTTGGTAGCGGGAGTCGGTATCAATTCAGCCCAGTTGTTCATCCTCACCTAGGTCGATAAACTAGAATCCCCTCTCTCTCTCTCTCTCTCTCTCTCTCTCTCTCTCTCTATATATATATATATATATATATATATATATATATATATATATATATATATATATATATATATATATATATATATATTTATATATATATATATATATATATATATATATATATATATATATATATATATATATATATATATATATATATATATATATATATATATACATAGAGAGAGAGAGAGAGAGAGAGAGAGAGAGAGAGAGAGAGAGAGAGAGAGAGAGAGAGAGAGAGAGAGAGCGTTTGCGCTACCTCGCAAACGCGGGAGACAGCGACAAAGCAAAATAAAAAAAAAGATAAAATATATATATATATATATATATATATATATATATATATATATATATATATATATATATATATATATATATATTTATATATATATATATCTATCTATCTATATATATATATATATATATATATATATATATATATATATATATATATATATATATATATATATATATATATATATATATATATATATATATATATATATCATTTATTTTGGTTTCTCGCTGTCTCCCGCGTTAAAGATGTAGCGCAAGGAAACAGACGAAAGAAATGGCCCAACCCACCCACATACACATGTATATACATACACGTCCACACACGCAAGTATACATACCTATACATCTCAACGTATACATATATATACACACACAGTCATATACATATATACACATGTACATAATACATGCTGTCTGCCTTTATTCATTCCCATCGCCACCCCACCACACATGAAACAACAACCCCCTCCGTCCGCATGTGCGCGAGGTAGCGCTACGAAAAGAAAAAAAGGCCCTATTCATTCACACTCAGGCTCTAGCTGTCATGTAATAATGCACCGAAACCACAGCTCCCTTTCCACTTCCAGGCCCCAGAGAACTTTCCATGGTTTACCCCAGACGCTTTACATGCCCTGGTTCAATCCATTAACAGCACGTCGACCCGGCATATCACATCATTCCAATTCACTCTATACCTTGCACGCCTTTCACCCTCCTGCATGTTCAGGCCCCCGATCACTCAAAATCTTTTTTTCTCCATCTTTCCACCTCCTATTTGTTCTCCCACTTCTCCTCGTTCCCTCCACCTCTGACACATATATCCTCTTGGTCAATCTTTCCTCACTCATTCTCTCCATGTGACCAAACCATTTCAAAACACCCTCTTCTCTTTCAACCACACTCAATTTATTACCACACATCTCTCGTACCCTATTATTACTTACTCGGTCAAACCATCTCACACCACATATTGTCCTTAAACATCTCATTTCCAGCACATCCACCCTCCTCCGCACAACTCTATCCATAGCCCACGCTCCGCAATCATATAACATTGTTGGAACCACTATTCCTTCAAACATAGCCGTTTTTACTTTCCAAGATAAAGTTCTCAACTTACAAACATTTTTCAACGCTACCAGAACTTTCGCCTCCTCCCCACCCTATGATTCACTTCCGCTTCCATGGTTCCATCCGCTGCCAGATCCACTCCCAGATATCTAAAACACTTCACTTCCTCCAGTTTTTCTCCATTCAAGCTTACCTCCCAATTGACTTGTACCTCAACCCTACTGTACCTAATAACCTTGCTCTTATTCACATTTACTCTCAGCTTTCTTCTTTCACACACTTTACCAATCTCAGTCACCAGCTTCTGCAGTTTCTCACATGAATCAGCCACCAGCGCTGTATCATCAGCAAACAACAACTGACTCACTTCCCAAGCTCTCTCATCCACAACAGACCGCATACTTGCCCTCTTTCCAAAATTCCTGCATTCACCTCCTAACAACCCCATCCATAAACAAATCAAATAACCATGGAGACATCACACACCCCTGCCGCAAACCTACATTCACTGAGAACCAATCACTTTCCTCTCTTCATACACGTACACATGCCTTACATCCTCGATTAAAACTGCTTCTAACATCTTGCCTCCCACACCATATATTCTTATTACCGTCAACAGAGCATCTCTATCAACTCTATCATAAGCCTTCTCCAGATCCATAAATGCTACATACAAATCCATTTGCTTTTCTAAGTATTTCTCACATACATTCTTCAAAGCAAACACCTGATCCACACATCCTCTACCACTTCTGAAACCACACTCCTCTTCCCCAATCTGATGCTCTGTACATGCCTTCACCCTCTCAATCAATACCCTCCCGTATAATTTCCCAGGAATACTCAACAAACTTATACCTCTGTAATTTGAGCACTCACTTTTATCCCCTTTGCCTTTGTACAATGGCACTATGCAAGCATTCAGCCAATCCTCAGTCACCTCACCATCAGACATACATACATTAAATAACCTTACCAACCAGTCAACAATACAGTCGCCCCCTTTTTTGATAAATTCTACTTCAACACCATCCAAACCCGCTGCCTTGCAGGCTTTCATCTTGCGTAAAGCTTATACTACCTCTTCTCTGTTTCCCAAATCATTTTCCCTAACCCTCTCACTTTGCACACCACCTCGACCAAAACACCATATATCTTCCACTCTATCATCAAACACATTCAACAAAACTTCAAAATGCTCACTCCATCTCCTTCTCACATCAGCACTACTTTTATCACCTCCCCATTAGCCCCCTTGACTGATGCTCCCATTTCTTCCCTTGTCTTACGCACTTTATTTAGTCCTTCCAAAACATCTTTTTATTTTGCCTAAAATATAATGATACTCTCTCTCCCCAACTCTCATTGCACCTCTTTTTCACCTCTTGCACCTTTTTCTTGGCCTCCTGCCTCTTTTATTTATACATCTCCCAATCATTTGCATTATTTCCTTGCAAAAATCGTCCAAATGCCTCTCTCTTCTCTTTCGCTAATAATCTTACTTCTTCATCCCACCACTCCCTACCCTTTCTAAACTGCCCACCTCCCACGCTTCTCATGCCACAAGCATCTCTTGCGCAAGCCATCACTGCTTCCTTAAATACGTCCCATTTCTCCCCCACTCCCCTTACGTCCTTAGTTCTCACCTTAGTTCTCGCCTGTCAATTAACACGTAATCCAATAACGCACTCTGGCCATCTCTCCTACTTACATACGTATACTTACGTATATCTCTCATTTTAAACCAGGTATTCCCAATCACCATTCCTTTTTCAGCAAATTAATCTACAACCTCTTCACCATTTCCATTTACAACACTCAACACCCCATATACACCAATTATTCCCTCAACTGCCACATTACTCACCTTGCAATTTAGATCACCCATCATTATAACCCGGTCTTGTGCATCAAAACCACAAACACACTCACTCAGCTGCTCCCAAAACACTTCTTTCTCATGAGGAATAGGGGAGAAAGAATTCTTCGCATGTATTCCTCACGTGTCGTAGAAGGCTACTAAAGCGGGGGGCTGGAAATCCTCCCCTCCTTGAATGGTAACTTTCGAAAAGAGGAAACAGAACAAGGAGTCTCTCGGGTAGTGCTCGTCCTTCTCGAAGGCTCAGATTTGGGCGTCTAAATGTTTGTGGATGTAACCAACATGAGAGAAAAGGAGAGATAGGTTGTATGTTTGTGGAAAGGAACCTGGATGTTTTGGCTCTAAGTAAAACGAAGCTTAAAGGTAAAGGGGAAGAGTGACTTGGGAGTGTCTTGGGAATAAAGTAAGGGACTAGTGAGAGGACAAGAGCAAGGGAAGGAGTAGCAATACTCCTGAAACACACACACACACACACACACACATATATATATATATATATATATATATATATATATATATATATATATATATATATATATATATATATATATATATATGACAAGAAAATAGTGTAATTGGAGAAAAATGTAGCTTAGACATTGAAGCTTATTGATACAGTGGTTAAATTGATGAAAACTACTATTGACGTTTGTGTAAATAAATTATACATTTCCTTTTTCCATAGCCAGAGGTTGAACCATTATGTGACATTCATTTATTCATTCATTTCAAGCTAGAAGTTTCAGTTTTCTAAATTGTTTCTTACATTTTTCATATGTATATATATGTATGTGTGTGTGTGTGTGTATATGTGCGTATGTATGTGTATGTGTGTGTATGTGTATATGTATATATATATGTATATTATCCCTGGGGATAGGGGTGAAAGAAGACTTCCCACGTATTCCTCGCGTGTCGTAGAAAGCGACTAGAGGGGACGGGAGCGGGGGGCCAGAAATCCTCCCCTCCTTGTATTAACTTTCTAAAATGGGAAACAGAAGAAGGAGTCACGCGGGGAGTGCTCATCCTCCTCGAAGGCTCAGATTGGGGTGCCCAAATGTGTGTGGATGTAACCAAGATGTGAAAAAAGGAGAGATAGGTAGTATGTTTGAGGAAAGGAACCTGGATGTTTTGGCTCTGAGTGAAACGAAGATCAAGGGTAAAGGGGAAGAGTGGTTTGGGAATGTCTGGGGAGTAAAGTCAGGGGTTAGTGAGAGGACAAGAGCAAGGGAAGGAGTAGCAATACTCCTGAAACAGGAGTTGTGGGAGTATGTGATAGAATGTAAGAAAGTAAATTCTCGATTAATATGGGTAAAACAGAAAGTTGATGGAGAGAGGTGGGTGATTATTGGTGCATATGCACCTGGGAATGAGAAGAAAGATCATGAGAGGCAAGTGTTTTGGGAGCAGCTGAATGAGTGTGTTAGTAGTTTTGATGCACGAGACCGGGTTATAGTGATGGGTGATTTGAATGCAAAGGTGAGTAATGTGGCAGTTGAGGGAATAATTGGTATACATGGGGTGTTCAGTGTTGTAAATGGAAATGGTGAAGAGCTTGTAGATTTATGTGCTGAAAAAGGACTGATGATTGGGAATACCTGGTTTAAAAAGCGAGATATACATAAGTATACTTATGTAAGTAGGAGAGATGGCCAGAGAGCGTTATTGGATTACGTGTTAATTGACAGGCGTGCGAAAGAGAGACTTTTGGATGTTAATGTGCTGAGAGGTGCAACTGGAGGGATGTCTGATCATTATCTTGTGGAGGCTAAGGTGAAGATTTGTATGGGTTTTCAGAAAAGAAGAGTGAATGTTGGGGTGAAGAGGGTGGTGAGAGTAAGTGAGCTTGGGAAGGAGACCTGTGTGAGGAAGTACCAGGAGAGACTGAGTACAGAATGGAAAAAGGTGAGAACAATGGAAGTAAGGGGAGTGGGGGAGGAATGGGATGTATTTAGGGAATCAGTGATGGATTGCGCAAAAGATGCTTGTGGCATGAGAAGAGTGGGAGGTGGGTTGATTAAAAAAGGGTAGTGAGTGGTGGGATGAAGAAGTAAGAGTATTAGTGAAAGAGAAGAGAGAGGCATTTGGACGATTTTTGCAGGGAAAAAATGCAATTGAGTGCGAGATGTATAAAAGAAAGAGACAGGAGGTCAAGAGAAAGGTGCAAGAGGTGAAAAAAAGGGCAAATGAGAGTTGGGGGGAGAGAGTATCATTAAATTTTAGGGAGAATAAAAAGATGATTTGGAAGGAGGTAAATAAAGTGCGTAAGACAAGGGAGCAAATGAGAACTTCAGTGAAGGGCGCAAATGGGGAGGTGATAACAAGTAGTGGTGATGTGAGAAGGAGATGGAGTGAGTATTTTGAAGGTTTGTTGAATGTGTTTGATGATAGAGTGGCAGATATAGGGTGTTTTGGTCGAGGTGGTGTGCAAAGTGAGAGGGTTAGGGAAAATGATTTGGTAAACAGAGAAGAGGTAGTGAAAGCTTTGCGGAAGATGAAAGCCGGCAAGGCAGCAGGTTTGGATGGTATTGCAGTGGAATTTATTAAAAAAGGGGGTGACTGTATTGTTGACTGGATGATAAGGTTGTTTAATGTATGTATGACTCATGGTGAGGTGCCTGAGGATTGGCGGAATGCGTGCATAGTGCCATTGTACAAAGGCAAAGGGGATAAGAATGAGTGCTCAAATTACAGAGGTAAATTATATGGGAGGGTATTGACTGAGAGGGTGAAGGCATGTACAGAGCATCAGATTGGGGAAGAGCAATGTGGTTTCAGAAGTGGTAGAGGATGTGTGGATCAGGTGTTTGCTTTGAAGAATGTATGTGAGAAATACTTAGAAAAGCAAATGGATTTGTATGTAGCATTTATGGATCTGGAGAAGGCATATGATAGAGTTGATAGAGATGCTCTGTGGAAGGCATTAAGAATATATGGTGTGGGAGGAAAGTTGTTAGTAGCAGTGAAAAGTTTTTATCGAGGATGTAAGGCATGTGTACGTGTAGCAAGAGAGGAGAGTGATTGGTTCTCAGTGAATGTAGGTTTGCGGCAGGGGTGTGTGATGTCTCCATCGTTGTTTAATTTGTTTATGGATGGGGTCGTTAGGGAGGTAAATGCAAGAGTTTTGGAAAGAGGGGCAAGTATGAAGTCTGTTGGGGATGAGAGAGCTTGGGAAGTGAGTCACTTGTTGTTCGCTGATGATACAGCGCTGGTGGCTGATTCATGTGAGAAACTGCAGAAGCTGGTGACTGAGTTTGGTAAAGTGTGTGGAAGAAGAAAGTTAAGAGTAAATGTGAATAAGAGTAAGGTTATTAGGTACAGTAGGGTTGAGGGTCAAGTCAATTGGGAGGTGAGTTTGAATGGAGAAAAACTGGAGGAAGTGAAGTGTTTTAGATATCTGGGAGTGGATCTGGCAGCGGATGGAACCATGGAAGCGGAAGTGGATCATAGGGTGGGGGAGGGGGCGAAAATTCTGGGGGCCTTGAAGAATGTGTGGAAGTCGAGAACATTATCTCGGAAAGCAAAAATGGGTATGTTTGAAGGAATAGTGGTTCCAACAATGTTGTATGGTTGCGAGGCGTGGGCTATGGATAGAGTTGTGCTCAGGAGGATGGATGTGCTGGAAATAAGATGTTTGAGGACCATGTGTGGTGTGAGGTGGTTTGATCGAGTAAGTAACGTAAGGGTAAGAGAGATGTGTGGAAATAAAAAGAGCGTGGTTGAGAGAGCAGAAGAGGGTGTTTTGAAGTGGTTTGGGCACATGGAGAGAAT
Organism: Panulirus ornatus; assembly: GCF_036320965.1. NCBI lineage: Eukaryota > Metazoa > Arthropoda > Malacostraca > Decapoda > Palinuridae > Panulirus > Panulirus ornatus. Next base: position 40,500,995 of record NC_092237.1, read on the forward strand.
GAGTGAGGAAAGATTGACCAAGAGGATATATGTGTCGGAGGTGGAGGGAACGAGGAGAAGAGGGAGACCAAATTGGAGGTGGAAAGATGGAGTGAAAAAGATTTTGTGTGATCGGGGCCTGAACATGCAGGAGGGTGAGAGGAGGGCAAGGAATAGAGTGAATTGGAGCGATGTTGTATACCGGGGTTGACGTGCTGTCAGTGGATTGAATCAAGGCATGTGAAGCGTCTGGGGTAAACCATGGAAAGCTGTGTAGGTATGTATATTTGCGTGTGTGGACGTATGTATATACATGTGTATGGGGGGGGTTGGGCCATTTCTTTCGTCTGTTTCCTTGCGCTACCTCGCAAACGCGGGAGACAACGATAAAGTATAATAAAATAAGATAAATAAATAATATATATATATATATATATATATATATATATATATATATATATATATATATATATATATATATATATATTGTTCAATTTGTTTATGGATGGGGTTGTTAGGGAGGTGAATGCAAGAGTTTTGGAAAGAGGAACAAGTATGAAGTCTGTTGGGGATGAGAGAGCGTGGGAAGTGAGTCAGTTGTTGTTCGCTGATGATACAGCGCTGGTGGCTGATTCATGTAAGAAACTGCAGAAGCTGGTGACTGAGTTTGGTAAAGTGTGTGAAAGAAGAAAGTTAAGAGTAAATGTGAATAAGAGCAAGGTTATTAGGTACAGTAGGGTTGCGGGTCAAGTCAATTGGGATGTAAGTTTGAATGGAGAAAAATTGGAGGAAGTAAAGTGTTTTAGATATCTGGGAGTGGATGGAACCATGGAAGCGGAAATGGATCATAGGGTGGGAGAGGGGGCTAAAATTCTGGGAGCCTTGAAGAATGTGTGGAAGTCGAGAACATTATCTCGGAAAGCAAAAATGGGTAAGTTTGAAGGAATAGTGGTTCCAACAATGTTGTATGGCTGCGAGGCGTGGGCTATGGATAGAGTTGTGCGCAGGAGGATGGATGTGCTGGAAATGAGATGTTTGAGGACAATGTGTGGTGTGAGGTGGTTTGATCGAGTAAGTAACGTAAGGGTAAGAGAGATGTGTGGAAATAAAAAGAGCATGGTTGAGAGAGCAGAAGAGGGTGTTTTGAAATGGTTTGGGCACATGGAGAGAATGAGTGAGGAAAGATTGACCAAGAGGATATATGTGTCGGAGGTGGAGGGAACGAGGAGAAGTGGGAGACCAAATTGGAGGTGGAAAGATGGAGTGAAAAAGATTTTGTGTCATCGGGACCTGAACATGCAGGAGGGTGAAAGGAGGGGAAGGAATAGAGTGAATTGGATCGATGTGGTATACTGGGGTTGACGTGCTGTCAGTGGATTGAATCAGGGCATGTGAAGCGTCTGGGGTAAACCATGGAAAGCTGTGTAGGTATGTATATTTGCGTGTGTGGACATATGTATATACATGTGTATGGGGGTGGGTTGGGCCATTTCTTCCGTCTGTTTCCTTGCGCTACCTCGCAAACGCGGGAGACAGCGACAAAGCAAAAAAAAAAAAAAAAATATATATATATATATATATATATATATATATATATATATATATATATATATATATATATATATATATATATTTTCTTTCTTTTCTTTCTTTTAAACTATTCGCCATTTCCCGCATTAGCGAGGTAGAGTTAAGAACAGAGGACTGGGCCTTTTTTGGAATATCCTCACCTGGCCCCCTCCGTTCCTTCTTTTGGAAAATTAAAAAAAAAACGAGAGGGGAGGATTTCCAGGCCCCCGCTCTCTCCCCTTTTAGTCGCCTTCTACGACACGCAGGGAATACGTGGGAAGTATTCTTAATCCCCTATCCCCAGGGATAATATATATATATATATATATATATATATATATATATATATATATATATATATATATATATATATATACATATATATATATATATATATATATATATATATCTTTTCTTTCTTTCGTACTATTCAACATCTCCCGCATTAGCGAGGTAGCGTTAAGAACAGAGGACTGGTCCTTTGAGGGAATATCGTCCCCTGGCCCCCTTCTCTGTTCCTTCTTTTGGAAAATTGAAAAAAACGAAAGGGGAGGATTTCCAGCCACCCGCTCCCTCCCCTTTTAGTCGCCTTCTACGACACGCAGGGAATACGTGGGAAGTATTCTTTCTCCACTATATATATATATATATATATATATATATATATATTTATATATATATATATATATATATATATATATATATATATATATATATATATATATATATATATATATACATATACATATATGTATATATATATATATATATATATATATATATATATATATATATATATATATATATATATATATATATATATATATATATATATATATTTATTATGGCGGATGACCAACAACCTACCCTCATGTATCCAAGATATGGTTGTACTTTGTGTAATGAAGACAATTGAGAAACATCATAAGCCAATATTCCAGTTTCATGATAAGAGAAGTGGACTAGGCAGTATGATACAGTGGTTAAATTGATGAAAACTACTATTAGCGTTTGTGTAAATAAATTATGCATTTCCCTTTCTATAGCCATTATGTGACATTCATTTTTTCATTTCATTTCAAGCTAGAAGTTTCAGTTTTCTAAATCATTTCTTATATTTTTCATATGTATATATATAAATATATATATATATATATATATATATATATATATATATATATATATATATATATATATATATATATATATATATATATATGTGTGTATATGTGTGTGTATGTATATATTTATGATCCCTGGAGATAGGGGTGAAAGAATACTTCCCACGCATTCCTCATGTGTCGTAGAAGGCGACTAGAGGGGACGGGAGCGGGGGAGCCAGAAATCCTCCCTCTTTGTATTTTTAACTTTCTAGAAATGGGAAACAGAAGGAGTCACGCGGGGAGTGCTCATCCTCCTCGTAGACTCAGATTAGGGTGTCTAAATGTGTGTGGATGTAACAAAGATGTGAGAAAAGGAGAGATAGGTAGTATGTTTGAGGAAAGGAACCTGGATGTTTTGGCTCTGAGTGAAACGAAGCTCAAGGGTAAAGGGGAAGAGTGGTTTGGGAATGTCTTCGGAGTAAAGTCAGGGGTTAGTGAGAGGACAAGAGCAAGGGAAGGAGTAGCAATACTCCTGAAACAGGAGTTGTGGGAGTATGTGATAGAATGTAAGAAAGGAAATTCTCGATTAATATGGGTAAAATTGAAATTTGATGAAGAGAGATGGGTGATTATTGGTGCATATGCACCTGGGCATAAGAAAAAAGATCATGAGAGGCAAGTGTTTTGGGAGCAGCTGAATGAGTGTGTTAGTGGTTTTGATGCACAAGACCGGGTTATAGTGATGGGTGATTTGAATGCAAAGGTGAGTAATGTGGCAGTTGACGGGAATAATTGGTATACATAGGGTGTTCAGTGTTGTAAATGGAAATGGTGAAGAGCTTGTAGATTATGTGTTGAAAAAGGACTGGTGATTGGGAATATCTGGTTTAAAAAGCGAGATACACATAAGTATACGTATGTAAGTAGGAGAGATGGCCAGAGAGCGTTATCGGATTAAGTGTTAATTGACAGGCGCGCGAAAGAGAGACTTTTGGATGTTAATGTGCTGAGAGGTGCAACTGGAGGGATGTCTGATCATTATCTTGTGGAGGCTAAGGTGAAGATTTCTATGGGTTTTCAGAAAAGAAGAGTGAATGTTGGGATGAAGAGGGTGGTGAGAGGAAGTGAGCTTGGGAAGGAGACTTGTGTGAGGAAGTACCAGGAGAGACTGAGTACAGAATGGAAAAAGGTGAGAACAATGGAAGTAAGGGGAGTGGGGGAGGAATGGGATGTATTTAGGGAATCAGTGATGGATTGCGCAAAAGATGCTTGTGGCATGAGAAGCGTGGGAGGTGGGTTGATTAGAAAGGGTAGTGAGTGGTGGGATGAAGAAGTAAGATTATTAGTGAAAGAGAAGAGAGAGGCATTTGGACGATTTTTGAAAGGAAAAAATGCAATTGAGTGGGAGATGTATAAAAGAAAGAGACAGGAGGTCAAGAGAAAGGTGCAAGAGGTGAAAGGGAGGGCGAATGAGAGTTGGGGTGAGAGAGTATCATAAAATATTAGGGAGAATAAAAGATGTTCTGGAAGGAGGTAAATAAAGTGCGTAAGACAAGGAAGCAAATGGGAACTTCAGTGAAGGGGGCTAATGGGGAGGTGATAACAAGTAGTGGTGATGTGAGAAGGAGATGGAGTGAGTATTTTGAAGGTTTGTTGAATGTGTTTGATGATAGAGTGGCAGATATAGGGTGTTTTGGTCGAGGTGGTGTGCAAAGTGAGAGGGTTAGGGAAAATGATTTGGTAAACAGAGAAGAGGTAGTAAAAGCTTTGCGGAAGATGAAAGCCGGCAAGGCAGCAGGTTTGGATGGTATTCAGTGGAATTTATTAAAAAAGGGGGTGACTGTATTGTTGACTGGTTGGTAAGGTTATTTAATGTATGTATGACTCATGGTGAGGTGCCTGAGGATTGGCGGAATGCGTGCATAGTGCCATTGTACAAAGGCAAAGGGGATAAGAGTGAGTGCTCAAATTACAGAGGTATAAGTTTGTTGAGTATTCCTGGTAAATTATATGGGAGGGTATTGATTGAGAGCGTGAAGGCATGTACAGAGCATCAGATTGGCGAAGAGCAGTGTGGTTTCAGAAGTGGTAGAGGATGTGTGGATCAGATGTTTGCTTTGAAGAATGTATGTGAGAAATACTTAGAAAAGCAAATGGATTTCTATGTAGCTTTTATGGATCTGGAGAAGGCATACGATAGAGTTGATAGAGATTCTCTGTGGAAGGTATTAAGAGTATATGGTGTGGCAGGCAAGTTGTTAGAAGCAGTGAAAAGTTTTTATCGAGGATGTAAGGCATGTGTACGTGTAGGAAGAGAGGAAAGTGATTGGTTCTCAGTAAATGTAGGTTTGCGGTAGGGGTGTGTGATGTCTTCATGGTTGTTTAATTTGTTTATGGATGGGGTTGTTAGGGAGGTGAATGCAAGAGTTTTGGAAAGAGGGGCAAGTATGAGGTCTGCTGTGGATTAGAGAGCTTAGAAAGTGAATCAGTTGTTGTCCACTGATGATTCAGTGCTGGTGGCTGATTCATGTGAGAAACTGCAGAAGCTGGTGACTGTGTTTGGTAAAGTGTGTGAAAGAAGAAAGTTAAGAGTAAATGTGAATAAGAGCAAGGTTATTAGGTACAGTAGTGTTGAGGGTCAAGTCAATTGGGAGGTAAGTTTAAATGGAGAAAAACTGGAGGAAGTAAAGTGTTTTAGATATCTGGGAGTGGATCTGGCAGCGAATGGAACCATGGAAGCGGAAGTGAATCATTAGGTGGGGGAGGGGGCGAAAATCCTGGGAGTCTTGAAGAATGTGTTGAAGTCTAGAACATTAACTCGGAAAGCAAAAATGGGTATGTTCGAAGAAATAGTGGTTCCAACAATGTTGTATGGTTGCGAGACGTGGGCTATGGATAGAGTTGTGTGCAGGAGGGTGGATGTGCTAGAAATGAGATGTTTGAGGATAATATGTGGTGTGAGGTGGTTTGATCGAGTAAGTAATGTAAGGGTAAGAGAGATGTGTGGAAATAAAAAGAGCGTGTTTGAGAGAGCAGAAGAGGGTGTTTTGAAATGGTTTGGGCACATGGAGAGAATGAGTGTGGAAAGATTGACCAAGAGGATATATGTGTCGGAGGTGGAGGGAACGAGAAGTGGAAGACCAAATTGGAGGTGGAAAGATGGAGTGAAAAAGATTTTGTGTGATCGGGGCCTGAACATGCAGGAGGGTGAAAGGAGGGCAAGGAATAGAGTGAATTGGATCGATGTGGTATACCGGGGTTGACGTGCTGTCAGTGGATTGAATCAGGGCATGTGAAGCGTCTGGGGTAAACCATGGAAAGCTGTGTAGGTATGTATATTTGCGTGTGTGGACGTATGTATATACATGTGTATGGGGTTGGGTTGGGCCATTTCTTTCGTCTGTTTCCTTGTGCTACCTCGCAAACGCGGGAGACAGCGACAAAGCAAAAAAAAAAAAAAAAAAGAAAGAAAGAATATATATATTTTATCCCTGGGGATAGGGGTGAAAGAAAACTTCCTACGCATTCCTCGCGTGTCGTAGAAGACGACTAGAGGGGACGGGAGCGGGGGGCCAGAAATCCTCCCCTCCTTGTATTTTTTTTTAACTTTCTAAAATGGGAAACAGAAGAAGGAGTCACGCGGGGAGTGCTCATTCCTCCTCGAAGGCTCAGACGGGGTGTCTAAATGTGTGTGGATGTAACCAAGATGTGGAAAAAGGAGAGATAGATAGTATGTTTGAGAAAAGGAACATGGATGTTTTGGCTCTGAGTGAAACGAAGCTCAAGGGTAAAGGGGAAGAGTGGTTTGGGAATGTCTTGGGAGTAAAGTCAGGGGTTAGTAAGAGGACAAGAGCAAGGGAAGGAGTAGCAGTACTCCTGAAACAGTTGTGGGAGTATTTGATAAAATGTAAGAAAGTAAATTCTCGATTAATATGGGTAAAACTGAAAGTTGATGGAGAGATAGGTGATTATTTTTTGCATATGCACCTGGGCAGGAGAAGAAACATCATGAGAGGCAAGTGTTTTGGGAGCAGCTGAATGAGTGTGTTAGTGGTTTTGATGCACGAGACCGGGTTATAGTGATGGGTGATTTGAATGCAAAGGTGAGTAATGTGGCAGTTGAGGGAATAATTGGTATACATGGGGTGTTCAGTGTTGTAAATGGAAATGGTGAAGAGCTTGTAGATTTATTTGCTGAAAAAGGACTGGTAATTGGGGATATCTGGTTTAAAAAGCGAGATATACATTAGTATACGTATGTAAGTAGGAGATGTGGCCAGAGAGCGTTATTGGATTACGTGTTAATTGACAGGCGCGCGAAAGAGAGACTTTTGGATGTTAATGTGCTGAGAGGTGCAACTGGAGGGATGTCTGATCATTATCTTGTGGAGGCTAAGGTGAAGATTTGTATGGGTTTTCAGAAAAGAAGAGTGAATGTTGGGGTGAAGAGGGTGGTGAGAGTAAGTGAGCTTGGGAAGGAGACTTGTGTGAAGAAGTACCAGGAGAGACTGAGCACAGAATGGAAAAAGGTGAGAACAATGGAAGTAAGGGGAGTGGGAAAGGAATGGGATGTATTTAGGGAATCAGTGATGGATTGCGCAAAAGATGCTTGTGGCATGAGAAGAGTGGGAGGTGGGTTAATTAGAAAGGGTAGTGAGTGGTGGGATGAAGAAATAAGATTATTAGTGAAAGAGAAGAGAGAGGCATTTGGACGATTTTTGCAGGGAAAAAATGTAATTGAGTGGGAGATGTATAAAAGAAAGAGACAGGAGGTCAAGAGAAAGGTGCATTAGGTGAAAAAGATGTCAAATGAGAGTTGGGGTATCATCAAACACATTCAACAAACCTTCAAAATACTCACTCCATCTCCTTCTCACATCACCACTACTTGTTATCATCTCCCCATTTGCGCCATTCACTGAAGTTCCCATTTGCTCCCTTGTCTTACGCACTTTATTTACCTCCTTCCAGAACATCTTTATATTCTCCCTAAAATTTAATGATATATATATATATATATATATATATATATATATATATATATATATATATATATATATATATATATATATATATATATATATATATATATATATATATATATATATATATATATATATATATATATATATATATATATATATATATATATATATATATATATATATATATATATATATATATATATATATATATATATATATATATATATATATATATATATATATATATATATATATATATATATATACATATATATATATATATATATATATATATATATATATATATACATATATATATATATATATATATATATATATATATATATATATATATATATATATATATATATATATATATATATATATATATATATATGTATATATATATATATATATATATATATATATATATATATATATATATATATATATATATGTATATATATATATATATATATATATATATATATATATATATATATATATATATATATATATATTTTTTTTTTTTTTTTTTTTTTTTTTTTAATTTTCCAAAAGAAGGAACAGAGAATTGGGCCAGGTGGGGGTATTCCCTCAAAGGCCCAGGCCTCTGTTCTTAACGCTACCTCGCTAATGCGGGAAATGGCGAATAGTTTGAAAGAAAAAGAAAGAATATATATATATATATATATATATATATATATATATATATAAATATATATATATATATATATATATATACATATATATATATATATAACTATATATATATATATATAAGTACAATAATAAAATAATATATATATATATATATATATATATATATATATATATATATATATATATATATATATATATATATTTTTTTTTTTATACTTTGTCGCTGTCTCCCGCGTTTGCGAGGTAGCGCAAGGAAACAGACGAAAGAAATGGCCCAACCCACCCCCTATACACATGTATATACATACGTCCACACACGCAAATATACATACCTACACAGCTTTCCATGGTTTACCCCAGACGCTTCACATGCCTTGATTCAATCCACTGACAGCACGTCAACCCCGGTATACCACATCGCTCCAATTCCCTCTATTCCTTGCCCTCCTTTCACCCTCCTGCATGTTCAGGCCCCGATCACACAAAATCTTTTTCACTCCATCTTTCCACCTCCAATTTGGTCTCCCTCTTCTCCTCGTTCCCTCCACCTCCGACACATATATCCTCTTGGTCAATCTTTCCTCACTCATTCTCTCCATGTGCCCAAACCACTTCAAAACACCCTCTTCTGCTCTCTCAACCACGCTCTTTTTATTTCCACACATCTCTCTTACCCTTACGTTACTCACTCGATCAAACCACCTCACACCACACATTGTCCTCAAACATCTCATTTCCAGCACATCCATCCTCCTGCGCACAACTCTATCCATAGCCCACGCCTCGCAACCATACAACATTGTTGGAACCACTATTCCTTCAAACATACCCATTTTTGCTTTCCGAGATAATGTTCTCGACTTCCACACATTCTTCAAGGCCCCAGAATTTTCGCCCCCTCCCCCACCCTATGATCCACTTCCGCTTCCATGGTTCCATCCGCTGCCAGATCCACTCCCAGATATCTAAAACACTTCACTTCCTCCAGTTTTTCTCCATTCAAACTCACCTCCCAATTGACTTGACCCTCAACCCTACTGTACCTAATAACCTTGCTCTTATTCACATTTACTCTTAACTTTCTTCTTCCACACACTTTACCAAACTCAGTCACCAGCTTCTGCAGTTTCTCACATGAATCAGCCACCAGCGCTGTATCATCAGCGAACAACAACTGACTCACTTCCCAAGCTCTCTCATCCCCAACAGACTTCATACTTGCCCCTCTTTCCAAAACTCTTGCATTTACCTCCCTAAAAACCCCATCCATAAACAAATTAAACAACAATGGAGACATTACACACCCCTGCCGCAAACCTACATTCACTGAGAACCAATCACTTTCCTCTCTTCCTACACGTACACATGCCTTACATCCTCGATAAAAACTTTTCACTGCTTCTAACAACTTTCCTCCCACACCATATATTCTTAATACCTTCCACAGAGCATCTCTATCAACTCTATCATATGCCTTCTCCAGATCCATAAATGCTACATACAAATCCATTTGCTTTTCTAAGTATTTCTCACATACATTCTTCAAAGCAAACACATGATCCACACATCCTCTACCACTTCTGAAACCACACTGCTCTTCCCCAATTTGATGCTCTGTACATACATTCACCCTCTCAATCAATACCCTCCCATATAATTTACCAGGAATACTCAACAAACTTATACCTCTGTAATTTGAGCACTCACTCTTATCCCCTTTGCCTTTGTACAATGGCACTATGCACGTATTCCGCCAATCCTCAGGCACCTCACCATGAGTCATACATACATTAAATAACCTTCCCAACCAGTCAACAACACAGTCACCCCCTTTTTTAATAAATTCCACTGCAATACCATCCAAACCTGCTGCCTTTCATCTTCCGCAAAACTTTCACTACCTCTTCTCTGTTTACCAAATCATTTTCCCAAACCCTCTCACTTTGCACACCACCTCGACCAAAACACCCTATATCTGCCACTCTATCATCAAACACATTCAACAAACCTTCAAAATACTCACTCCATCTCCTTCTCACATCACCGCTACTTGTTATCACCTCCCCATTTGCGCCCTTCACTGAAGTTCCCATTTGCTCCCTTGTCTTACGCACTTTATTTACCTCCTTCCAGAACATCTTTTTATTCTCCCTAAAATTTAATGATACTCTCTCACCCCAACTCTCATTAGCCCTTTTTTTCACCTCTTGCACCTTTCTCTTGACCTCCTGTCTCTTTCTTTTATATATCTCCCACTCAATTGCATTTTTTCCCTGCAAAAATCGTCCAAATGCCTCTCTCTTCTCTTTCACTAATACTCTTACTTCTTCATCCCACCACTCACTACCCTTTCTAATCAACCCACCTCCCACTCTTCTCATGCCACAAGCATCTTTTGCGCAATCCATCACTGATTCCCTAAATACATCCCATTCCTCCCCCACTCCCCTTACTTTCATTGTATATTTTTTTTTTTTGTCGCTGTCTCCCGCGTTTGCGAGGTAGCGCAAGGTAACAGACGAAAGAAATGGCCCAACCCACCCCCATACACATGTATATATATACGTCCACACACGCAAATATACATACCTACACAGCTTTCCATGGTTTACCCCAGACGCTTCACATGCCCTGATTCTTTCCACTGACAGCACGTCAACCCCGGTATACCGCATTGATCCAATTCACTCTATTCCTTGCCCTCCTTTCACCCTCCTGCATGTTCAGGCCCCGATCACACAAAATCTTTTTCACTCCATCTTTCCACCTCCAATTTGGTCTCCCACTTATCCTCGTTCCCTCCACCTCCGACACATATATCCTCTTGGTCAATCTTTCCTCACTCATTCTCTCCATGTGCCCAAACCATTTCAAAACACCCTCTTCTGCTCTCTCAACACGCTCTTTTTATTTCCACACCCTTTTATTTCTTACCCTTACGTTACTTACTCGATCAAACTACCTCACACCACACATTGTCCTCAAACATCTCATTTCCAGTACATCCATCTTCCTGCGCACAACTCTCTCCATAGCCCACGCCTCGCAACCATACAACATTGTTGGAACCACTATTCCTTCAAACATACCCATTTTTGCTTTCCGAGATAATGTCCTCGACTTCCACACATTCTTCAAGGCTCCCAGGATTTTCGCCCCCTCCCCCACCCTATGATCCACTTCCGCTTCCATGGTTCCATCCGTGCCAGATCCACTCCCAGATATCTAAAACACTTTACTTCCTCCAGTTTTTCTCCATTCAAACTTACCTCCCAATTGACTTGACCCTCAACCCTACTGTACCTAATTACCTTGCTCTTATTCACATTTACTCTTAACTTTCTTCTTTCACACACTTTACCAATCTCAGTCACCAGCTTCTGCAGTTTCTTACATGAATCAGCCACCGGCGCTGTATCATCAGCGAACAAATATATATATATATATGTTAAGAGTAAATGTGAACAAGAGCTAGGTTATTAGGTACAGTAGGGTTGAGGGTCAAGTCAATTGGGAGGTGAGTTTGAATGGAGAAAAACTGGAGGAAGTGAAGTGTTTTAGATATCTGGGATTGGATCTGGCAGCGGATGGAACCATGGAAGCGGAAGTGGATCATAGGGTGGGGGAGGGGGCGAAAATTCTGGGAGCCTTGAAGAATGTGTGGAAGTCGAGAACATTATCTCGGAAAGCAAAAATGGGTATGTTTGAAGGAATAGTGGTTCCAACAATGTTGTATGGTTGCGAGGCGTGGACTATGGATAGAGTTGTGCGCAGGAGGATGGATGTGCTGGAAATGAGATGTTTGAGGACAATGTGTGGTGTGAGGTGGTTTGATCGAGTAAGTAACGTAAGGGTAAGAGAGATGTGTGGAAATAAAAAGGGCGTGGTTGAGGGAGCAGAAGAGGGTGTTTTGAAATGGTTTGGTCACATGGAGAGAATGAGTGAGGAAAGATTGACCAAGAGGATATACGTGTCGGAGGTGGAGGGAACGAGGAGAATTCCAAATTGGAGGTGGAAAGATGGAGTGAAAAAGGTTTTGTGTGATCGGGGCCTGAACATGCAGGAGGGTGAAAGGAGGGCAAGGAATAGAGTGAATTGGAGCGATGTGGTATACCGGGGTTGACGTGCTGTCAGTGGATTGAATCAAAGCATGTGAAGCGTCTGGGGTAAACCATGGAAAGCTGTGTAGGTATGTATATTTGCGTGTGTGGACGTATGTATATACATGTGTATGGGGGTGGGTTGGGCCATTTCTTTCGTCTGTTTCCTTGTGCTACCTCTCAAACGCGGGAGACAGCGACAATGTAAAAAAAAAAGAAAAAAAAAGAAAAATATATATATATATATATATATATATATATATATATATATATATATATATATATATATATATATATATATATATATATATATATATATATATATATATACATATATCCTTATATACACATTTCCGTATACACACATATACTGGAAACCCTCCCCTCCTTGTATTTTAATTTTATAACATTGGAAACAGAAGAAGGAGTGACACGGGGAGTGCTCATCCTACTCGAAGGCTCAAACTGCGGTGTTTAAATGTGTGTGGATGTAGCCAAGATGAGAAAAAAGGAGAGATACGTTGTGTGTTTTAGGAAAGGAGCCTTGATTTTTCAGCTCTAAGTGAAACGAAGCTCTAGGGCAAAGTGAAAGAGTTTTTTGAGAATGTCTTGGGAGTAAAGTCAGGGGTTAGTGAGAGGACAAGAGCAAGGGAAGGAATAGCACTACAACTGAAACAGGAGTGGTGGGAGTATGTGATAGAGTTTAAGAAAGTAAACTCTAGATTGATATGTGTAAAACTAAAAGTGGATGGAGAGAGATGGGTCATTATTAGTGCATATGCACCTGTACATGAGAAGAAAGATCATGAGAGGCAAGTATTTTGGGAACAGATGAGTGAGTGTGTTTGTAGTTTTTGAAGCACGACGCCATGTTATAGTGATTGGTGATTTGAAGGCAAAAATGAGTAATGTGGCAATTGAGGGAATAATTGGTGTTCATGGGGTGTTCAGTGTTGTAAATGTAAATAGTTAAGAGCTTGTAGATTTATGTGCTGAAAAAAAACTGGTGATTGGGAATACCTGGTTAAAAAGAGAGATATACATAGGTATACCTATGTAATTAGGAGAGTTGGCCATAGAGCATTATTGAATTATGTGTTAATTGATAGGCGCGCGACAGAGAGACTTTTGGATGTAAATGTGCTGAGAGGTGCAACTGGTAGGGATATCTGATCATTATCTTGTGGAGGCGAAGGTGAAGATTTGTAGAGGTTTTCAGAAAAGAAGAGAGATCTTTGGGGTGAAAAGCGTGGTGAGAGTAAGTGAACTTGGGAAGGAGACTTGTGTGAGGATGTAACAGGAGAGACTGAGTACACAATGGAAAAAGGTGAAGATAAAAGGGCGTAAGGGGCGTCGGGGAAGAACGGGATGTATTTAGGAAGTGGTGGTGGCTTGCGCAAAAGATACTTGTGGCATGAGAAGCGTGTGAGGTGGGCAGATTAGAAAGGGTAGTGAGTGGTGGGATGAAGAAATAAGATTATTAGTGAAAGAGAAGACATAGTCACTTTGGACGATTTTTGCATGGAAATAATGCAAATGAGTGGGAGATGTATAAAAGAAAGAGGCAGGAAGTCAAGAGAAAGGTGCAAGAGGTGAAAAAGACGGCAAAAGAGAGTTGGGGTGAGAGAGTATCACTGAATTTTAGGGAAAATAAAACGATGTTTTGGAAAGAGGTAAGAAAAGTGCGTAAGACAAGGGAATCAGTGGGAACTTCAGTGAAGGGGGCTAATGGGGAGGTGATAACAAGTAGTAGTGATGCGAGAAGGTGATAGAGTGAGAATTTTGAAGGTTTGTTGAATGTGTTTGATGATAGAGTGGCAGATATAGTGTGTTTTGGTCGAGGTGGCGTGCTAAGTGAGAGGGTTAGGGAAAATGATTTGGTAAACAGGGAAGAGGTAGTAAAATCTTTCCGGAAAATGAAATCCAGCAAGGCAGCGGGTTTGGATTGTATTGCAGTGGAATTTATCAAAAAAGGTGGTGACTGTATTGTTGACTGGTTGGTAAGGTTATTTGATGTATGTATGACTCATGGTGAGGTGCCTGAGGATTGGCGGAATGCTTGCATAGCGCCACTGTACAAAGGCAAAGGGGATAAAAGTGAGTGCTCAAATTACAGAGGTATAAGTTTGATGAGTATTCCTGTGAAATTATATGGGAGGGTATTGATTGCGGGGGTGAAGGCATGTACAAAGCATCAGATTGAGGAAAAGCAGTGTGGTTTCAGAAGTGGTAGAGGATGTATGGATCAGGTGTTTGCTTTGAAGAATGTATGAGAGAAATGCTTAGAAAAGCAAATGGATTTGTATGTAGCATCTATGGATCTGGAGAAGGCATATGATAGAGTTGATGGAGATGCTCTGTGGAAAGTATTAATAATATATGGTGTGGGAGGCAAGTTGTTGAAAGCAGTGAAAATTTTTATTTCGGAGGTAAGGTACGTGTACGTGTAGGAAGAGAGGAAAGTGATTGGTTCTCAGTGAATGTAGGTTTGCGGCAGGGGTCTGTGATGTCTCCACGGTTGTTTAATTTGTTTATGGATGGGGTTGTTAGGGAGGCGATGCAAGAGTTTTGGAAAGGGCTGCAAGTATGAAGTCTGTTGTGGATGAAAGAGCTTGAAAAGTGAGTCAATTGTTTGCTGATGATACACGCTGGTGGCTGATTCGTGTGAGAAACTGCAGAATCTGGTGATTGAGTTTGGTAAAGTGTGTGAAAGAAGAAAGTTAAGAGTAAATGTGAATAAGAGCAAGGTTATTAGGTACAGTAGGGTTGAGGGTCAAGTCAATTGGGAGGTAAGTTTGAATGGAGAAAAACTGGAGGAAGTAAAGTGTTTTAGATATCTGGGAGTGGATCTGGCAGCGGATGGAACCATGGAAGCGGAAGTGAATGATAGGGTGGGGGAGGGGGTGAAAATTCTGGGAGCCTTGAAGAATGTGTGGAAGTCGAGAACATTATCTCGGAAAGCAAAAATGGGTATGTTTGAAGGAATAGTGGTTCCAACAATGTTGTATGGTTGCGAGGCGTCGGCTATGGATAGAGTTGTGCGCAGGAGGGTGGATGTGCTGGAAATGAGATGTCTGAGGACAATATGTGGTGTGAGGTGGTTTGATCGAGTAAGTAATGTAAGGGTAAGAGAGATGTGTGGAAATAAAAACAGTGTGGTTGAGGGAACAGAAGAGGGTGTTTTGAAATGGTTTGGTCACATGGAGAGAATGAGTGAAGAAAGATTGACCAAGAGGATATATGTGTCAGAGGTGGAGGGAACAAGGAGAAGTGGGAGACCAAATTGGAGGTGGAAAGATGTAGTGAAAAAGAGTTTGAGTGATCGGGGCCTGAACATGCAGGAGGGTGAAAGGCGTGCAAGGAATAGAGTGAATTGGAACGATGTGGTATACTGGGGTCGACGTGCTGTCAATGGATTGAGAAAGGGCATATGAAGCGTCTGGGGTAAACCATGGAAAGATCTGTGGGGCCTGGATGTGGAAAGGGAGCTGTGGTTTCGGTGCATTATCACATGACAGCTAGAGCCTGAGTGTGAACGAATGGGCCTTTGTTGTCTTTTCCTAGCGCTACCTCGCACACATGAGGGGGAGGGGGTTGTTATTCCATGTGTGGCGGGGTGGCGATGGGAATAAATAAAGGCAGGCAGTATGAATTATGTACGTGTGTATATATGTATATGTCTGTGTGTGTATATATATGTGTACATTGAGATGTATAGGTATGTATATTTGCGTGTGTGGACGTGTATGTATATGCATGTCTATGTGGGTGGGTTGGGCCATTTCTTTCGTCTGTTTCCTTGCGCTACCTCGCTAACGCGGGAGACAGCGACAAAGCAAGGTAATAAATAAATAAATAAATGATATATATATATATATATATATATATATATATATATATATATATATATATATATATATTTTTTTTTTTTTTTTTCTCGTCGCTGTCTCCCGCGTTTGCGAGGTAGCGCAAGGAAACAGACGAAAGAAATGGCCCAACCCACCCCATACACATGTATATACATACGTCCACACACGCAAATATACATACCTACACAGCTTTCCATGGTTTACCCCAGACGCTTCACATGCCTTGATTCAATCCACTGACAGCACGTCAACCCCGGTATACCACATCGCTCCAATTCACTCTATTCCTTGCCCTCCTTTCACCCTCCTGCATGTTCAGGCCCCGATCACACAAAATCTTTTTCACTCCATCTTTCCACCTCCAATTTGGTCTCCCTCTTCCTCGTTCCCTCCACCTCCGACACATATATCCTCTTGGTCAATCTTTCCTCACTCATTCTCTCCATGTGCCCGAACCATTTCAAAACACCCTCTTCTGCTCTCTCAACCACGCTCTTTTTATTTCCACACATCTCTCTTACCCTTACGTTACTTACTCGATCAAACCACCTCACACCACATATTGTCCTCAAACATCTCATTTCCAGCACATCCATCCTCCTGCGCACAACTCTATCCATAGCCCACGCCTCGCAACCATACAACATTGTTGGAAACACTATTCCTTCAAACATACTCATTTTTGCTTTCCGAGATAATGTTCTCGACTTCCACACATTCTTCAAGGCTCCCAGAATTTTCGCCCCCTCCCCCACCCTATGATCCACTTCCGCTTCCATGGTTCCATCCGCTGCCAGATCCAATCCCAGATATCTAAAACACTTCACTTCCTCCAGTTTTTCTCCATTCAAACTCACCTCCCAATTGACTTGACCCTCAACCCTACTCTACCTAAGAACCTTGCTCTTATTCACATTTACTCTTAACTTTCTTCTTTCACACACTTTACCAAATTCAGTCAGCAGCTTTTGCAGTTTCTCACATGAATCAGCCACCAGCGCTGTATCATCAGCGAACAACAACTGACTCACTTCCCAAGCTCTCTCATCCCCAACAGACTTCGTACTTGCCCCTCTTTCCAAAACTCTTGCATTCACCTCCCTAACAACCCCATCCATAAACAAATTAAACAACCATGGAGACATCACACACCCCTGCCGCAAACCTACATTCCCTGAGAACCAATCACTTTCTTATCTTCCTATATATATATATATATATATATATATATATATATATATATATATATATAAGAATATATGGTGTGGGAGGAAAGTTGTTAGAAGCAGTGAAAAGTTTTTATCGAGGATGTAAGGCATGTGTACGTGTAGGAAGAGAGGAAAGTGATTGGTTTTCAGTGAATGTAGGTTTGCGGCAGGGGTGTGTGATGTCTCCATGGTTGTTTAATTTGTTTATGGATGGGGTTGTTAGGGAGGTAAATGCAAGAGTTTTGGAAAGAGGGGCAAGTATGAAGTCTGTTGGGGATGAGAGAGCTTGGGAAGTGAGTCAGTTGTTGTTCGCTGATGATACAGCGCTGGTGGCTGATTCATGTGAGAAACTGCAGAATCTGGTGACTGAGTTTGGTAAAGTGTGTGGAAGAAGAAAGTTAAGAGTAAATGTGAATAAGAGCAAGGTTATTAGGTACAGTAGGGTTGAGGGTCAAGTCAATTGGGAGGTGAGTTTGAATGGAGAAAAACTGGAGGAAGTGAAGTGTTTTAGATATCTGGGAGTGGATCTGGCAGCGGATGGAACCATGAAAGCGGAAGTGGATCATAGGGTGGGGGAGGGGGCGAAAATTTTGGGGGCCTTGAAGAATGTGTGGAAGTCGAGAACATTATCTCGGAAAGCAAAAATGGGTATGTTTGAAGGAATAGTGGTTCCAACAATGTTGTATGGTTGCGAGGCGTGGGCTATGGATAGAGTTGTGCGCAGGAGGATGGATGTGCTGGAAATGAGATGTTTGAGGACAATGTGTGGTGTGAGGTGGTTTGATCGAGTGAGTAACGTAAGGGTAAGAGAGATGTGTGGAAATAAAAAGAGCGTGGTTGAGAGAGCAGAAGAGGGTGTTTTGAAGTGGTTTGGGCACATGGAGAGAATGAGTGAGGAAAGATTGACCAAGAGGATATATGTGTCGGAGGTGGAGGGAGCAAGGAGAAGAGGGAGACCAAATTGGAGGTGGAAAGATGGAGTGAAAAAGATTTTGTGTGATCGGGGCCTGAACATGCAGGAGGGTGAAAGGAGGGCAAGGAATAGAGTGAATTGGAGCGATGTGGTATACAGGGGTTGACGTGCTGTCAGTGGATTGAATCAAGGCATGTGAAGCGTCTGGGGTAAACCATGGAAAGCTTTGTAGGTATGTATATTTGCGTGTGTGGACGTGTGTATGTACATGTGTATGGGGGGGGGGGCATTTCTTTCGTCTGTTTCCTTGCGCTACCTCGCAAACGCGGGAGACAGCGACAAAGTATAAAAAAAAAAAAAAAAAAAAAAAATATATCCTTGGGGATAGGGGATAAAGAATACTTCCCACGTATTCCCTGCGTGTCGTAGAAGGCGACTTAAAGGGGAGTGAGCGGGAGGCTGGAAATCCTCCTCTCTCGTTTTTTTTTTTTTCATTTTCCAAAAGAAGGAACAGAGGGGGCCAGGTGAGGATAATCCAAAAAAGGCCCAGTCCTCTGTTCTTAACGCTACCTCGCTAACGCGGGAAATGGCGAATAGTTTAAAAGAAAGAAAAAGAATATATATATACATATATATATATATGTATACGTTGAAATGTATAGGTATGTATATGTACATGTGTGGACGTGTACGTATATGCATATGTATGTGGGTGGGTTGGGCCATTCTTTCGTCTCTTTGCTTGCGCTACCTCGCTAACGCGGGAGACAGTGACCAGTATGAGATACTAGTAAGCATTAGAAAGCTTTCCATGCACATGGAAGTGAATTAGGATTGTATATTCGCTTCATCATATGTATTGTGAACCCAAGAATGCTTACATAATTTCTCCTTTTTCTCTGGTGTTCTCTTTAATGGTGTAAAGTCTTTGTCAATTCAACCCCTCTTCTTTTATCTAACATACGTATTTTACTCCAAGGGAAATCGGTGATCCCTTTCAGCACGGCTTCTATATACTTTATATGCCATATATTCTCCATATACTCTGCAGGGCATTAATTCAGAGATTTGAGTTAATTCATCAATTCATTACAGCCTATTGCTGCTTTTACTTCATTAAGACTGAGAGCATGGGAGTACAGTGGATGCTATGGATCTTAGTTCTCACGTTTTCATCATGTGTGGAAGCTCAGACAGACACCACAGGGAAATCCTCAAGCAACGGGACGGACCCGCAGAAAGAGTTACCCCACACATTCGTCAGTGTGGTGAGTCTACGGGGATATTTACTGTCTACTAGTGAAGAAGAGAGACGGCAGAGACCATTCCAGTCTGAGAGAAAAACACGTCGGACAAGTTCAGCAGCACCGTCCTGTCATGATGCAGACCCTCCAACAAGAAGGATGGATGTGAAAGCAATAGTACTAACGCCTCATGATAGACAGTACCGTAAGAACGCGTCGTTACTGCTGACTGATGCAGCATTACTGAGTCAGTTGTTGGAAGGTGTTGAGAGGCAAGAGCTGAGGAAATGTGATCTAGTGTTGACTTATGATGCTGGGTACAGTCAACAAGCCAAGCTGCAGGACCTACTGCTACTGTATAATACACCACAGGTTAGTGATTTATCTTATGATCTATGGTCAGTTACCTGCACTGCTAGATCTGTCTCTGGTCTATAGTCAGTCATCTGCACTGCTATATCTGCCTCTGGTCTATAGTCAGTCATCTGCACTGCTGGATTTGCCTCTGTTCTATAGTCAGTCACCTGCATTGCTGGATCTGTCTCTGGTGTATAGTCAGTCATCTGCACTGCTGGATCTGCCTCTGTTCTATAGTCAGTTACCTGCACTGCTATATCTGCTTCTGGTGTATAGTCAGCCACCTGTAGTATGGATCTGCCTAATTCTCTTTCATGATAGTCTCATATAATTTGAGATGATATGAAGCGCCTCCACTACTGCTGTCAGTGCTTGCTAATACACTATACATCAGTGACCTGTGTTGTAGGTAGCGTCGAGTGACCCACCCTAAACAGTCAACTTTCCTCTATTACGAAGATACTCTCCACTTCAGTTTCCTGCAGTGGTGTGTCAGCTGGTTTGCTGCTATTTCTGCATGATATGCGACGTGATGTTTGTTGCTTACATCATAAGTATGTGCCAACATTATTGCTGTTACTCAATTCATCACAGCGAGGAAAACTACTGGACGTGATTATATGTCTACCTTTGCCTAGTGACAAGTCTGTCATCACACACTGGGTCAGTCATCAACCTTACAATAATATCACAAACATTCAATTTATCTTGAACACAATTGCAGATTTCCGTCACTTTCAGAAAGCTCAAATTCCATTTCCATCACACTCTTTTCTTCTATATATTACAAAGTTATTACTAGCGTCAAGGACAGTCTATCAGTCTTTTCATACATCTCTATTTCAGTCAAACATATGAAGACATTACATATGTACATATGGGTGTGTTTGAAGAAATAGTGATTCCAACAACGTTATATGGTTGCGAGGCGAGGGCTATAGATAGGGTTGTGCGGAGGAGAGTGGATGTGTTGGAAATGAAAAGTTTGAGGACAATATGTGGTGTGAGGTGGTTTGATCGAGTAAGTAATGAAAGGGTAAGAAAGATGTGTGGTAATAAAAGGAGTGTAGTTGAGAGAGCAGAGGAGAGTGTATCAAAATGGTTTGGTCACATGGAGAGAGTGAGTGAGGAAAGATTGACCAAGAGGATATATGTGTCAGAGGTGGAGGGAACACGAAAAGTGAGACACCAAATTGGAGGTGGAAGGATGGAGGAAAAAAGATTTTGAGCGATCGGGGCCTGAACATGCAGGAGGGTGAAAGGCGTACAAGGAATAGAGTGAATTGGAACGATGTGGTATAACGGGGTCAACGTGCTGTCATTGGATTGAACCAGGGCATTTGAAGGGTCTGGAGTAAACCATAGAAATTTTTGAGGCGCCTGGATCTGGAAAGAGAGGTTTGTTTTCGATGCATTATACATGACAGCTAGAGACTGAGTGTGAACGAATGTGACATTTCTTGCCTTTTCCTAAGGCTACCTCGCAGGCGTGCGGGGAGAAAAAGTGTCATTTCAAAAGTGGCGGAGTGGCGACGGGAATGAATAAAGGCAGCAGGTATGAATCATGTACGTATGTATGTGTGTATATTTCTGAGTTTCGATATATATGTATACGTTGAAATGAATAGGTAAGTATATGTGCGTGTGTGGACGTGTATATATATATATATATATATATATATATATATATATATATATATATATATATATATATATATATATATATATATATATATATATATATATATATATATATATATATATATATATATATATATATATATATATATATATATAATATATATATATATATATATATATATATATATATATATATATATATATATATATATATATATATATATATATACATATATATATATATATATATATATATATATATATATATATATATATATATATATATATATATATATATATATATATATATATATATACATGTGTAAGTGGGTGGGTTGGGCCATTTTTTGGTCTGCTTCCTTGAGCTACCTTGCTAACGCGGAGACAGCGACAAAGTATAATAGAAAAAAATAATATATAGAAATATATATATATATATATATATATATATATATATATATATATATATATATATATATATATATATATTTATTTGTTTATTTATTTTGCTTTGTCGCTGTCTCCCCGTTTGCGAGGTAGCGCAAGGAAACAGACGAAAGAAATGGCACAACCCACCCAGATACACAGCGTACACACACACACGCCCACACACACACAAATATACATACCTATACATCTCAATGTACACATATATACACACACAGACACATACATATATACCCATGCACACAATTCACACTGCCTGCCTTTATTCATTCCCATCGCCACCTCGCCACACATGGAATACCATCCCCCTCCCCCCTCATGTGTGCGAGGTAGCACTAGGAAAAGACAACAAAGGCCCCATACGTTCACACTCAGTCTCCAGCTGTCACGCAATAATGCCCGAAACTACAGCTCCCTTTCCACATCCAGGCCCCACACAACTTTCCATGGTTTACCCCAGACGCTTCACAGTCCCTGATTCAATCCACTGACAGAACGTCAACCCCGGTATACCACATAGATCCAATTCACTCTATTCCTTGCCCGCCTTTCACCCTCCTGCATGTTCAGGCCCCGATCACTCAAAATCTTTTTCACTCCATCTTTCCACCTTCAATTTGGTCTCCCACTTCTCCTCGTTCCCTCCACCTCCGACACATATATCCTCTTGGTCAATCTTTCCTCACTCATTCTCTCCATGTGCCCAAAGCATTTCAAAACACCCTCTTCTGCTCTCTCAACCACGCTCTTTTATTTCCACACATCTCTCTTACCCTTACATTACTTACTCGATCAAACCACCTCACACCACACATTGTCCTCAAACATCTGATTTCCAGCACATCCATCCTCCTGCGCACAACTCTATCCATAGCCCACGCCTCGCAACCATACAACATTGTTGGAACCACTATTCCATCAAACATACCCATTTTTGCTATCCGAGATAATGTTCTCGACTTCCGCACATTCTTCAAGGCTCCCAGGATTTTCGCCCCCTCCCCCACCCTATGATTCACTTCCGCTTCCATGGTTCCATCCGCTGCCAGATTCACTCCCAGATATATAAAACACTTTACTTCCTCCAGTTTTTCTCCATTCAAACTTACCCCCCAATTGAATTGACCCTCAACCCTACTGTACCTAATAACCTTGCTCTTATTCACATTTACTCTTAACTTTCTTCTTTCACACACTTTACCAAACTCAGTCACCAGCTTCTGCAGTTTCTCACATGAATCAGCCACCGGCGCTGTATCATCAGCGAACAACAACTGACTCACTTCCCAATCTCTCTCATCCATAACAGACTTCATACTTGCCCCTCTTTCCAAAACTCTTGCATTCACCTCCCTAACAACCCCATCCATAAACAAATTAAACAACCATGGTGACATCACACACCCCTGCCACAAACCTACATTTACTAAGAACCAATCACTTTCCTCTCTTCCTACACGTACACATGCCTTACATCCTAGATAAAAACTTTTCACTGCTACTAACAACTTGCCTCCAACACCATACATTCTTAATACCTTCCACAGACCATCTCTATCAACTCTATCATATGCCTTCTCCAGATCCGTAAATACTACATACAAATCCATTTGCTTTTCTAAGCATTTCTCATATACATTCTTCAAAGCAAACACCTGATCCACACATCCTCTACCACTTCTGAAACCACACTGCCCTTTCCCAATCTGATGCTCTGTACATGCCTTCACCCTGTCAATCAATACCCTCCCATATAATTTACCAGGAATACTCAACAGACTTATACCTCTGTAATTTGAGCACTCACTCTTATCCCCTTTGCCTTTGTACAATGGCTCTATGCACGCATTCCGCCAATCCTCAGGCACCTTACCATGAGTTATACATACATTAAATAACCTTACCACCCAGTCAACAATACAGTCACCCACTTTTTTAATAAATTCCACTGCAATACCATCCAAACCTGCTGCCTTGCCTGCTTTCATCTTCCGCAAGCTTTTACTACCTCTTCTCTGTTTACCAAATCATTTTCCCTAACCCTCTCACTTTGCACACCACCTCGACCAAAACACCCTATATCTGCCACTCTATCATCAAACACATTCAACAAACCTTCAAAATACTCACTCCATCTCCTTCTCACATCACCACTACTTGTTATCACCTCCCCATTTGCGCCCTTCACTGAAGTTCCCATTTGCTCCCTTGTCTTACGCACTTTATTTACCTCCTTCCAGAACATCTTTTTATTCTCCCTAAAATTTAATGATACTCTCTCACCCCAACTCTCATTTGCCCTCTTTTTCACCTCTTGCACCTTTCTCTTGACCTCCTGTCTCGTTCTTTTATACATCTCCCACTCAATTGCAATTTTTCCATGCAAAAATCGTCCAAATGCCTCTCTCTTCTCTTTCACTAATAATCTTACGTCTTCATCCCACCACTCACCACCCTTTCTAATCAACCCACCTCCCACTCTTCTCATGCCACAAGCATCTCTTGCGCAATCCATCACTGATTCCCTAAATACATCCCATTCCTCCGCCACTCCCCTTACTTCCATTGTTCTCACCTTTTTCCATTCTGTACTCAGTCTCTCCTGGTACTTCCTCACACAAGTCTCCTTCCCAAGCTCACCTACTCTCACCACCCGCTTCACCCCAACATTTACTCTTCTTTTCTGAAAACCCATACAAATCTTCACCTTAGCCTCCACAAGATAATGATCAGACATCCCTCCAGTTGCACCTCTCAGCACATTAACATCCAAAAGTCTCTCTTTCGCGCGCCTGTCAATTAACACGTAATCCAATAACGCTCTTTGGCCATCTCTCCTACTTACATACGTATACTTATGTATATCTCTCTTTTTAAATCAGGTATTCCCAATCACCAGTCCTTTTTCAGCATATAAATCTACAAGCTCTTCACCATTTCCATTTACAACACTGAACACCCCATGTATATCAATTATTCCCTCAACTGCCTCATTACTCACCTTTACATTCAAATCACCCATCACTATAATCCGGTCTCGTGCATCAAAACCACTAACACACTCATTCAGCTGCTCCCAAAACACTTGCCTCTCATGATCTTTCTTCTCATGCCCAGGTGCATATGCACCAATAATCACCCATCTCTCTCCATCAACTTTCAGTTTTACCCATATTAATCGAGAATTTACTTTCTTACATTCTATCACATACTCCCACAACTCCTGTTTCAGGAATCCCCTTTACCCTTGAGCTTCGTTTCACTCAGAGCCAAAACATCCAGGTTCCTTTCCTCAAACATACTACCTATCTCTCCTTTTTCACATCTTGGTTACATCCACACACATTTAGACACCCCATATATATATATATATATATATATATATATATATATATATATATATATATATATATATATATATATATATATATATATATATATATATATATATATATATATATATATATATATATATATATATATATATATATATATATATTCCTATGAGTCCACGGGATAAATGAAACACGAAAAGTTCCCAAGTGCACTTGGAAACTTTTCGTGCTTCATTTTCCCCGTGGACTCATAGGAATATCTAGATCACGCGCAAAATTGTGATCCTTTCCAATATATATATATATATATATATATATATATATATATATATATATATATATATATATATATATATATATATATATATATATATATATATATATACTACCCCAGATGCTTTACATGTCCTGGTTCAATCCATTGACAGCATGTCAATCCCGGTATCCCACATCGTTCCAATTCACTCTATTCCTTGCACACCTTTCACCCTCCTGCATATTCAGGCCGCGATCGCTCGAAATCTTTTTCATTCCATCTTTCCACCTCCAATTTGGTCTCCTACTTCTCGTTCCCTCCACCTACGACACATATATCCTCTTGGTCAATCTTTTCTCACTCAATCTCTCCATGTGACCAAACCATCTCAAAACACCCTCCTCTGCTTTGTCAACCACACTGTTTTTATTACCACACATCTCTCTTACCCTTTCATTACTTACTAGATCAAAGCACCTCGCACCACATATTGTCCTCAAACATCTCATTTCTAACACATCCATCCGCCTTCGCACAACCCTATCAATAGCCTACGCCTCGCAACCATATAACATTGTTGGACCCACTATTCCTTCAAACATGCCCATTTTTGCTTTCCGAGATAATGTTTTCGCCTTCCACACATTTTTCAACGCTCCCAGAACTTTTACCCTCTCCTCCACCCTGTGACTCACTTCCGCTTCCATGGTTCCATGCGCTGCCAGATCCACTCCCAGATATCTAAAACACTTCACTTCCTCCAGTTTTCTCCATTCAAACTTACCTCCCAGTTGACTTATCCCTCAACCCCATTGTACCTAATAACCTAGCTCTTATTTACATTTACTCATAACTTTCCTCTTTCACACACTTTATCATACTCAGTCACCAGCTTCTGCAGTTTCTCACCCGAATCAACCTCCAGCGCCGTATCATCAGCGAACAACAACTGACTCACTTCCCAAGCCCTCTCATCCGCAACAGACTGCATACTTGCCCTTCTCTCCAAAAGTTTTGCATTCACCTCCCTAACAACCCCATCCATAAACAAACTAAATAACCATGGAGACATCACGCACCCCTGCCGCAAACCGACATTTACTGAGAACCAATCACTTTCCTCTTTTTCTACTCGAACACATACCTTACATTATCAATAAAGTCTTTTCACTGCTTCTAGGAACTTGTCTCCCACACCATATACCCTTAATACCTCCCACAGAGTATCTAGATCAACTCTATCATATGCCTTCTCCAGATTCATAAAGGCTACATGCAAATCCATTTGTTATTCTAAGTATTTCTCACAAACATTCTTCAAAGCAAACACCTGATCCACACTTCCTCTACCACTTCTGAAACCACACTGCTCTTCCCCAGTCTCATGCTCTGACATGCCTTCACCCTCTAAATCAATACCCTCCCATATGATTTAGCAGGAATACTCAACAAACCTATACCTCTGTAATTTAAACACTCACCATTATCCACGTTGCCTTTGTACAATGGCACTATGCATGCATTCCGCCAATCTTCAGGCACTTCACCATGAGCCATACTTACATTGAATATCCTCACAAATCAGTGAACACAGTCACCCCCCTTTTTGATACATTTCACTGCAATTCCATCCAAACCCACCGCCTTGCTGGCTTTCATCTTCCACAAAGCTTTCACTATCTATTCTCTGTTTACGAAATCATTCTCCCTAACCCTCTCACTTCGCACACCACCCCGACCAAAACATCCTATATCTGCCACTCTATCATCTAACACATTCAACAGCCCTTAAAAATACTCCCTCCATCTCCTTCTCACAGTACGACTACTTGTTATTACCTCCTTGTTGTTAGCCCCCTTCACCGATGTTCCCATTTGTTCTCTTGTCTTACACACTTTATTTACCTCCTTCCAAAACATCCTTTTATTCTCCCTAAAATTTAATGATACTCTCTCACCCCAACTCTCACCACTCTCTTCACCCCAGCATTCTCTCTTCTTTTCTGAAAACCTCTACAAATTTTCACCTTCGCCTCCTCAAGATCAGGCATCCCTCCAGTTGCACCTTTCGGCACATTAACATCCAAAAGTCTCCCTTTCGCGTGCCTATCAATGAACACGTAATCCAATAATGCTCTCTGGCCATCTCTCCTACTTACATACGTATATTTATGTATACCTCTCTTTCTCAACCTGGTATGTATAATGTATTCTATCTATTATACTTTTTCGCTGTCTCCAGCATTACCGAGGTAGCGCAAGGAAACAGACGAAAGAATGGCCCAATCCACTCACATACACATGTATATACATACACGTCCACACAGAGCACATATACATATCTATACATCTCAACATATACATACATATACAAACACAGACATATACATATATAGACATGTATATAATTCACACTGTCTGCCCTTATTCATTCCCGCCGCCATCCCGCCACACATGAAAAGAAAACGCCCTCCTCCCGCATGTGCACGAGGTTGCGCTAGGAAAAGACAACAAAGGCCATATTCGCTCACACTTAGTCTCTAGCCGTCAAGTATAATGCACCGAAACCACAGCTCCCCTTCCACATCCAGGCCGCAAGAAACTTTCTTTGGTTTACTCCAGACGTTTCACACGCCCTGGTTCAATCCATTGACAGCACGTCGACCCCGGTATACTACATCGTTCCAATTCACTCTATTCCTTGCACGCCTTTCACCCTCCTACATATTCAGGCCCCGATCACTCCAAATCTTTTTCACTCCATCTTTCCACCTCCAATTTGGTCTCCCACTTCTCCTAGTTCCCTCCACCTCTGACACATATATCCTCTTGGTCAATCTTTCCTCACTCATTCTCTCCATGTGACCAAACCATTTCAAAACACCCTCTTCTGCTCTCTCAACGCTTCTTATTACCACACGTCTCTCTTAACCTTTCATTACTTACTCGATCTAACCACCTCAAACCACATGTTGCCCTCAAACATCTCATTTCCAGCACATCCACCCTCCTGCGCACAACTCTTTCTATAGCCCACGCCTAGCAACCATATAACATTGTTGGAACGACTATTCCTTCAAATATACCCATTTTTGCTTTCCAAGATAGCGTCCTCGACTTCCATACATTTTTCAACGCTCCCAGAACTTTCGCCGCTCCTCCACCCTATGATTCATTCCCGCTTCCTTGGTTCCAATCACTGCCAAAACCACTCCCAGATATCTTAAACACTTCACTTCCTCCAGTTTTTCTCCATTCAAATTTACCTCCCATTTGACTTGTCCCTCAGCCCCACTTTACCTAATACCCATGCTCTTATTCACATTTACTCTCAGCTTCTTTCACACACTTGACCAAACTCAGTCACCAGCTTCTGCACTTTCTCACAAGAATCAGCCACCAGCGCTGTATCATCAGTAAACAACAACCGACTTAATTCCCAAGCTCTCTCATCCACAACAGCCTGTATACTTGCCCCTCTTTCCAAAACTCTTGCATTCACCTCCCTAACAACCCCATCCATAACAAAAATTATACAGCCATGGAGACATCACGCATCCCTGCCGCAAACCGACATTCACTGAGAACCAAACACTTTCCTTTCTTCCTACATGTACACATGCCTTACATCCTCGATAAAAACTTGTCACTGATTCTAACAACCTGCCTCCCACACCATATATTCTTAGTACCTTCCACAGAGCATGTCTATCAACTCTGTCATATGCCTTCTCCAGATCCATAAATGCTGCATACAAATCCATTTGCTTTTCTAAGTATTTCTCACATACATTCTTCAAAGCAAACACCTGATCCACACATCCTCTACAACTTCTGAAACCACACTGCTCTTCCCCAGTCTGATGCTCTGTACATGGCTTTACCCTCTCAATCAATACCCTCCCATATAATTTCCCAGGAATACTCAACAAACTTCTACCTCTGTAATTTGAGCACTCACTCTTATCCCCTTTGACTTTGTACAATGGCACTATGCAAGCATTCCGCCAATCCTCAGGCACCTCACCATTAGTCATACATACATTGAATAACCTTACTAACCAGTCAATAATACAGTCACCTCCTTCTTTAATAAATTCCATTGCAATACCATCCAAACCTGCTGCCTTGCCGGCTTTCTTCTTCCGGAAAGCTTTTACAACCTCTTCTCTGTTTGCCAAATCATTCCCCCTAATCCTCTCACTTTGCACACCACCTCGACCAAAACACCATATATTTGCCACTCTGTCATCAAACACATTCAACAAACCTTCAAAATACTCACTCCATCTCCTTCTCACAGCACCACTTCTTGTTATCACCTCCCTATTATCCCCCTTCACTGATTAGAAGGGGTAGTGAGTGGTGGAATGAAGAAGTAAGATTATTAGTGAAAGAGAAGAGAGTGGCATTTGGACGATTTTTGCAGGGAAATAATGCAAATGACAGGGAGATGTATGAAAACAAGAAGAGGCAGGAAGTCAAGAGAAAGGTGCAAGAGGTGGAAAAGAGGGCAAATGAGAGTTGGAGTGAAAGAGTATCATTAAATTTTAGGGAGAATAAAAAGATGTTTTGGAAGGAGGTAAATAAAGTGCGTAAGACAAAGGAACAGATGGGGACTTCGGTGAATGGGGCTAATGGGGAGGTGATAAGAAGTAGTGGTGATGTGAGAAGGAGATGGAGTGAGTATTTTGAAGGTTTGTTAAATGTGTTTGATGATAGCGTGGCAGATATATGGTGTTTTGGTCGAGGTGGTGTGCAAAGTAATAGGGTCAGGGAAAATGATTTGGTAAGCAGAGAAGAGGTAGTAAAAGCTTTGCGGAAGATGAAAGTTGGAAAGGTGGTATTGCAGTGGAATCCATTAAAAAAGGGGGTAACTGTATTGTTGGCTGGTTGGTATAATGTATGTATGACTCATGGTGAGGTGCCTGAGGATTGGCGGAATGTTTGCATAGTGCCATTGTTCAAAGGCAAAGGGGATAAATGTGAGTGCTCAAATCTATAGAGGTATAAGTTTGTTGAGTATTCCTGGGAAATTATATGGGAGGGTATTGATTGAGAGGGTGAAGGCATGTATCGAGTTTCAGATTGGGAAGAGCAGTGTGGTTTCAGAAGTGGTAGAGGATGTGTGGATCAGGTCTTTGCTTTGAAGAATGTATGTAAGAAATACTTAGAAAAGCAAATGGATTTACATGTAGCATTTATGGATCTGGAGAAGGCATATGATAGAGTTGATAGACATGCTCTGTGGAAAGTATTAGGAATATATGATGTGGGAGGCAAGTTGTTAGAATCAGTGTTAAGTTTTTATCGAGGATGTAAGGCATGCGTACGTGTAGGAAGCGAGGAAAGGGATTGGTTCTCAGTGAATGTTGGTTTGCGGCAGGGGTGTGTGATGTCTCCATGGGTGTTTAATATCTTTATGGATGAAGTTGTTAGGGAGGTGAATGCAAGAGTTTTGGAAAGAGGGGCAAGTATACAGTCTGTTGTGGATGAGAGAGCTTGGGAAGTGAGTCAGTTGTTCGCTGATGATACATCGCTGGTGGCTGAATCGGGTGAGAAACTGTAGAAGCTGGTGACTGAGTTTGGTAAATTTCGTCAAAGAAGAAAGCTGAGAGTAAATGTGAACAAGAGCAAGGTTATCAGGTACAGTAGGGTTGAGGGACAAGTCAGTTGGGAGGTAAGTCTGAATAGAGAAAAACTGGAGGACGTAAAGTGTTTTAGATATCTGGGAGTGGATTTGGCAGCGGATGGAACCATGGAAGCGGGAGTGAATCATAGGATGGAGGAGGGGGCGAAAGCTCTGGGAGCGTTGAAGAATGTTTGGAAGTCGAGAACATTATCTCGGAAAGCAAAAATGGGTATGTTTGAAGGAATAGTGGTTCCAACAATGTTATATGGTTGCGAGGCGTGGGCTATAGACAGAGTTGTACGGAGGAAGGTGGAAGTGCTGGAAATGAGTTGTTTGAGGACAATATTGGTGTAAGGTGGTTTGATCGATTAAGTAGTAAAAGGGTAAGAGAGATGTTAGGTAATAAAAAGAGTGTGGTTGAGAGAGCAAAAGAGGGTGTTTTGAAAAGGTTTGTCACATGGAGAGAATGAGTGAGGAAAGATTGACCAAGAAGATATATGTGTCAGCGGTGGAGGGAACGAGGAGAAGTGGGAGACTAAATTGGAGGTGGAAAGATGGAGTGAAAAAGATTTGAGTGATCGGGGCCTGAACATGGAGGAGGGAGAAAGGCGTGCAAGGAATAGAGTGAATTTTAACGATGTAGTATACCGGGGTCGACGTGCTGTCAATGGATTGGACCAACGTTTGTGAAGCGTCTGGGGTAAACCATGGAAAGTTTCTAGGGGCCTGGATGTGGAAAGGGAGCTGTGGTTTCGGTGCATTATACATGACAGCTAGCGACAGAGTGTGAACGAATGTGGCCTTTGTTGTCTTTTCCTAGCGCTACCTCGCGCACATGCAGGGGGAGGGGGTTGTTATTTCATGTGTGGCGGGGTGGCGATGGGAATGGATAAAGGCAGACAGTATGAATTATATATATGTGTATATATATCAATATATATAACACCATGTTAGTGGGAATAGATATCTTTAGAGCATTCATCACTGTTTCCTGGCACATACTTACACCAAATATGCTTAACTCCACCCATGCTGGACATCATATACAACACATACATTAATAGCTTCCCATACATTAACACAGTAGCCATAAAAGATTAAACACCCTCAGAACACGTACTAGTACCAGATATTGTAAAAAAAAAAATTGTGTGGCATTCTGTTTAAACAATAGATTCATTATCCCCAGCCTAAACTGTGCTTCACCTCTCTGGTCATTCACCTTTCCAAAAGCATATATAACTAAGCAGTAAACCACACAATACAGAGCAGTCACAACAGTCACTAGCAGCCAGGTAACCACAATCATTCAACACTTGCACAACTGTCTAGCTATCTATCAATACATCTGATGCCCATTCCCTCTAGGAACTCCCATAAAGGAGGGGGCCATGGCAAAAGGCTGCACTTATCCTTCTCCTTACATGTGTCCCTTACATACACAGTTCCACACATTCTTCCACCATTTCTCTCTCTCCAGTACTCTTCCACTTAGTTTCCCTGTGTCACAGGTGGTCTTCTTCTCACATCAATCCCTATAATCTTAATATTATACACTTTTTTGCAAACTCCTTGTCTTGCATTCTTTCCATATACTCAAACCACCTCGTAGTATTAAGTTTCACCCACTCTTACAGTCCACAAGTCATTCCCTGTGTAATCCCTGACATCTGAAATTTCTTATAGACCCCCTTATTTCTTTCTTCATTCCATACTCCTTTGAAATCACTCATTTCCACAGCCTGGATTTTTTAACAGATGTTACTCATTTCATGGTTAAAGCTTCATGCAAGCTTAAAGATGACTTTTCATCCATGGCATAACCTCATGTACGTAGAGTCCAGATATGCATATATGTGTATTCATACATACATGTATGTGTCACTTTTTCATCTTTGTCCTGGAATCACCCATTTCTACTACATTACTAACAGCTACCATAGTAAAGACATTGAACACTTGCTGTCGAACTGCCCTACATTCACCACTCACAGACATACACTCAGCACCCATATACATCTGGTGGATGTGGCTGGCTTCCTGAACACTATAGGGACTGTAGAAGGAAGGAGCTACCAGGGTAGGAAGGTAGGCAGGGGAATATATATATATATATATATATATATATATATATATATATATATATATATATATATATATATATATATATATATATATATATATATATATATATATATATATATAAAAAATATATATATATATAAATATATATATATATATATATTTTTTTTTTTTTTTTTTTTGCTTTGTCGCTGTCTCTCCTGGGGATGGGAGAGAAAGAATACTTCCCACGTATTCCCTGCGTGTCGTGGAAGGCGACTGGGGGGGAGGGGAGCGGGGGGCTGGAAATCCTCCCCTCTCGTTTTTTTTTTAATTTTCCAAAAGAAGGAACAGAGGGGGCCAGGTGAGGATATTCCAAAAAAGGCCCAGTCCTCTGTTCTTAACGCTACCTCGCTAACGCGGGAAATGGCGAATAGTTAGGAAAAAAAAAAAAAAATATATATATATATATATATATATATATATATATATATATATATATATATATATATATATATATATATATATATATATATATACATATATATAAATATGTATATATATATATATATATATATATATATTTTTTTTTTTTTTTTTTTTTTATACTTTGTCGCTGTCTCCCGCGTTTGCGAGGTAGCGCAAGGAAACAGACGAAAGAAATGGCCCAACCCCCCCCCCCCCATACACATGTACATACACACGTCCAGACACGCAAATATACATACCTACACAGCTTTCCATGGTTTACCCCAGACGCTTCACATGCCTTGCTTCAATCCACTGACAGCACGTCAACCCCTGTATACCACATGACTCCAATTCACTCTATTTCTTGCCCTCCTTTCACCCTCCTGCATGTTCAGGCCCCGATCACACAAAATCTTTTTCACTCCATCTTTCCACCTCCAATTTGGTCTCCCTCTTCTCCTCGTTCCCTCCACCTCCGACACATATATCCTCTTGGTCAATCTCTCCTCACTCATTCTCTCCATGTGCCCAAACCATTTCAAAACACCCTCTTCTGCTCTCTCGACCACGCTCTTTTTATTTCCACACATCTCTCTTACCCTTACGTTACTTACTCGATCAAACCACCTCACACCACACATTGTCCTCAAACATCTCATTTCCAGCACATCCATCCTCCTGCGCACATCTCTATCCATAGCCCACGCCTCGCAACCATACAGCATTGTTGGAACCACTATTCCCTCAAACATACCCATTTTTGCTTTCCGAGATAATGTTCTCGACTTCCACACATTTTTCAAGGCTCCCAAAATTTTCGCCCCCTCCCCCACCCTATGATCCACTTCCGCTTCCATGGTTCCATCCGCTGACAGATCCACTCCCAGATATCTAAAACACTTCACTTCCTCCAGTTTTTCTCCATTCAAACTCACCTCCCAATTGACTTGACCCTCACCCCTACTGTACCTAATAACCTTGCTCTTATTCACATTTACTCTCAACTTTCTTCTTCCACACACTTTACCAAACTCAGTCACCAGCTTCTGCAGTTTCTCACATGAATCAGCCACCAGCGCTGTATCATCAGCGAACAACAATTGACTCACTTCCCAAGCTCTCTCATCCCCAACAGACTTCATACTTGCCCCTCTTTCCAGGACTCTTGCATTCACCTCCTTTACAACCCCATCCATAAACAAATTAAACAACCATGGAGACATCACACACCCCTGCCGCAAACCTACATTCATATATATATATATATATATATATATATATATATATATATATATATATATATATATATATATATATATATATATATATATACATGTTGTTCCACCTCCCAGTATGATGCCCAGCGCATGCCACCAAGGAATCGGTGAAGAACTCTGTACATGGATCAGAGACTGGCTTACCGGAAAAAAGCAGTGTGCAGTAATGTACGGCGAAGCTTCAGATTGGCTAGACGTAACGAGTGGTGTGCCACAGGGGTCTGTCCTAGGCCTAATTCTTTTCATGACATACATTAATGACCTAGAACTCGGTCTCATATCTAAGGTCTCCAAATTTTCTGACGATACTAAACCAGGCGGTAGAGCTGTAAAGAGGTTGGATTGCGAAATGATTCAAAGATCTTG
This sequence comes from Panulirus ornatus, assembly GCF_036320965.1. NCBI lineage: Eukaryota > Metazoa > Arthropoda > Malacostraca > Decapoda > Palinuridae > Panulirus > Panulirus ornatus. Next base: position 40,536,471 of record NC_092237.1, read on the forward strand.
ACTTACTAGCAGAGTGGTAAGACAGATGGCAAATGACGTTTAATGTAGACAAGTGTAAAGTTATGCACTTTGGAAACAAGAACATACGTTACGACTACAAACTATTCGCATGCTCTCAAACTAAAGTAAATGAAGTAAAGGACCTTAGAGTTGTCATTAGCAATAATTTGAAATACACTAAGTGTCAAGCAGCAAGTAAAAAGGCAGCCAAATGTTAGGTTTCGTGGTTAGGAACATATCTTACAAGACAACAGAAACAATTCCCACACTTTATGATTTTCTAGTAAGACCAGACCTTGAATACGAAGTCCAGTTTTGGTCCCCAAACTATGAAAATGACGAGGAAGAATTAGAGCAAGTACAAATACGTGCTACGAAATTGATCCCATGCTTTAGAAATCTAGCTTAAGAAGAGAGGCTAAAACGATTTTATCTCTTCTCCCTTAAAAAAACTGAGACTTCGCGGCGACTTAATCCATGTGTTCAAAATTCTGAACAAGCTCGTTGAAGTAAACCATAGGCATCTTTTTGAAATACAAGAAAATACCTTTACCAGGACAAATGTAACAAAACTCAAAGCTAAAAGATGTAGTCCGGACGTGGGAAAAAGCTTCTTTTCTTATAGGTGTTTTGAGCACTGGAATAAGTTACCGTCAGACGTAGTGAATATTAAAACTATAGATACCTTCAAAAGTCGTTTAGACCAATATCTTATAGATTCAGGTATACTTTGAGAAAAATGCCAGGAATAAACGAATAAACGACAGCGTTAACGGGGACACTAGAAGGAGTCGGTGATAGCTTAGATGAGTACTGAGCGGAATTGAATTTCGTCAAGTTAAATCATTTTCTTTTTTCAGATTACCCAGTCGTGGAATAATTAGGCTTCTTCTTGTCTGTCTTTCTTATGTAAACTCATGTAAACCCTCTCACACTAATCGACCCCAGAAAGTTCATATGTAAGCTCTATACCTGTGCACTGTGTGAAGGTTTAGTATGAGAGGTTGAATCACATATGGAATTGGCAATATTGTTTGTGGATATGTTGCCGCCCCATGTGATCCATGTGTAACAATCTAATCATCAGGCGGGTCATATCAAGGCAACAGGAGACGTGTTGGAGTTATCATCAGAGTCATTCTGGCATGTTGCTACCCGCTCTCTTCTTCAGACTCGTGACTCTAGCCATATCTACACCAGCATCAGTGATCGTTCAAGGAATGGTCATGAAAGGTAAGATTATCAACCATCATGTCAGCAGGTTATGTGTAAATTCCAGTTTCGTGGCTCCTCGTATTCAGAAACCAATAAGATATAAGGTAGATATGGTTTATACAAACATTTACACAAATACTGTACATACAATGTGGATGAATGAGGTAATCATCCATTCATCCACATTTATCTTAAATGAGGATGACCAACGGGTATCGTGTTTCGTCACATGAACGGGATTAGCAGTTTGTTCTCATCACGGTAGAGTACATGATCAATGAAAACCTGTCCACCTCATCTGGAAAACATAACTAATTTCAATATACCTTATTTCCATAAACACATGATTATAATCATCCCTTGGGCAACGTAACGAAATCAGGTTTCAGGGTAGCAAATTTAGTATATTTCCTAGACAGTATGATATGCCTTTGTTCTTCGAAGCAGCATTAACTACCATCCATTCTTGGTAGCGTAACTCTAATCACACTTACGCTGGTGCGTCAGGCTCATTCACATTCTCCCATTTTCTCATACACTGTATATCTCGCCTTATTTCGAGCACACTGCTCATAGCTCATGTGGAGTAGATGTAATCCCGTCAGGGTAAATTGCTACTAAAACACTCTGTATCTTTAAAATTTTCGACCTTTTATCCTTTGTTGTTAAAATATATTTTGAATGATCTAACCTCTAATGTTACCTCGAAATTCCACAATACTGTAACAGTCACGCTTGCCTCGAAAAGACTTAAGATTTTGCTGAAGTCTTGAAAGCAGCATCCTAAAGTACATGGATGGTTGATCCATCTGTCTGAACCATTGCTCATATCTGGCGTGCTGGGATGTTCTTCCTCTTCTTATGGACAGTAATATGTTCGACGCCCCAGATACCATGATGGACCTTCCCTGAGGCGCCACGATGCACTATCATACATCCTCAGAAGCATGATGTTTTTCCCCAGGCAACGCAACAGACAGCACATTGTAACGCACTGTTTACAAGCTTTCATAAGTGCTCTACAACACAGATACATATGCACAGTGTACACTGTACGAGCGGTATAGTGACCACGCACCAGCAAGTGGGTTATATATAGATTTACATAACATAATACAACGAACATATTCTTAACAATACAAGGTACTTGTGTGTATGTTCACATATCTTTTATATCCTCCTTTCTGCAAATGAATTGTTTTCCATTTTACCTTGGCTGATGTCCCTGAAGACAGTACTTTACGTATTCAAGACATATCTAGTAAGATGATAATGATAAATATACAGTCCAGATTCCCCCATATTGGTTCAACATTAGATGGTTGAGAGTCACCCAGGCCAGGTATGTTGTGGTCCTTCATCATGTTGTGTGAACGTTGGCATTATGTTGTTGCAGCGGCAGGACGAGGAGGTCACCGGTCAACACGGGCGCTGGTGGCGGTACCTACTGTGACAACTGCTCCCTCGCCCTCTCTCTGGCTATGTAAGTATTGCACACATTTATTACGTAGTAGGTTGTAGACAGCAGCCGCCCAGGAACGCACAACCTTCCTGACTAGAATACAATGAAATACATAATACCTGGTCTTATATTATTTCCTCCGTATAAGAAATACTGAGCTTACATTTTCTTGTTGATATTCAGCCCCTCGAGCTGGACTTCCAATCTATCACTTCCATACATAATTCATATATTTTCCTTGTTATTATTTCTCACCCTTTACATATTCCACAAGGCTCTGTCTATGATAGAGCAATTGATTTTGTTCTTTCAAGATCTACATTCTTATCTTAACCTCCTCCGACAGTTTCGCTGATCAAGACGTGACCTTAGTTGACCTGGTGTCGTACCTGATCAGCCTGACCTCCGGCAGACAGTTCTACCTGGTGTACGATGACGTCATGCCAGGTAGGGCCAGCAGGGCTACAGTTGGGGTCATGTTACTACTGCCATAACCAACTGGTGTTACAGGTCAACTGAAGGCAATGGGACAGGTGGAGGTGGGTGGTCAGACACACTGACGACTGACAGATAGAGATATGATGATGAGACACTCTAACTAACAGATATTCATGCTTTCCATCTATGATAATTCTCTAACAGCAGAGAACAGTAGGTAGAACCTGGCTTAAATGATGACCCATAGTGTGTGTGTGTAGGTGTGGCAGGTGTGGTGCGGACGCTTCAGGAGATGTTGGGAGACACGATCCTCCTGCCGTATGACCCTAGCATTCTGCTGCTGACGGAGGCGCTCACCTCCAACTACCACGTCCAGGCTATGAGGAACGTCTTCATCCTCTGCTCGGCCGCGCACGTCTTCAACATATTTGATCAGGTATGTTCTTGTAACCAATAAATTTGGGATACTTAGAAAAAAAATCTATTCAGACACATATCAGACAAAATGTTAATAGATTTCATTTTTTTCTGTTTGTTCGTTGCTTCCCGTATCAGCGAGGTGGCGCTGGGTAAAGACGATGAAAAGGAACGCATTCGCCCACACACATTCTCTAGCATTTATGTGTAATACACCTAAACTACAACCTTCTATCCGCAGCCAAACCCCACAACCTATCAGCAGTTTCTTTTGATCGCTTCAAATGCCCAGGTTAAGCTCACATGACCGACATAGAATGGGCAAAACATGCCCAAGTCAAAGGAATTCTTAGGTGGAAGGAAAAAGTACTACATCGTTCCAGATCTCTCTATCCCGTAGTGCATATTCAGACCCATATAACTCAAGGCTTCTATCTTCCTTGGTCTCCCATCCTTGTCCCATTCACTTTTGACACATAACTTCTTAGTCAATCTCTCTTCACTCACTCTTTCCATGTGTCCAGGCCATTTCAGCACACCAGCTCGGCTCTCTCAAAACATAGCACATATACTATCACACACTCTCTCTCTCCTCATATGTTCGATGAGATGCAATTGCGAAATGAGATCATAATATACACAGGCTTTTGCCACTGTTTATGCAGGTCACGTGTTAGAAACATTCACGGTATAGACTCTTCTTGTAAGTTTCATGACTGGCAATGTGATACACATATTATCGTTACAAGCAATACATGATGGTGAACTAATAAAAGCCACTTATCAGTGTATGGTGAACGAAATTTTAGATAGTTCCCAGGCATCAACTGGTAATCGCAGTAAATGATGTAAAAAAATATAATGACTTGTTATTCATGTCTGAATTAGCTGAGAATATTTAGGCAGTACTACACCATTTAAACTATTTGTGTTCATCGTTAGCCACATTATCTTTGAGAGACCTTCATTTTCAGAATTATCCTAAGTGAATCGTGTGTCCTAAACACTACAATAGAAATACGCATGAATTTCTGTTTATCAATAGAACATACAGACGGCAATCATGTGAAAGTGAAAGTGATGGCTGTAATTGTTTTGAAATATAGTGTATGATCATGACACGGTCTTGGATAAGTGGGAAGAGGGCCACTGAGCACAACATTACCATCATTTTGAATCTGGAATGAGATTGACTAATGTCTTGTTCTTGCGTCATGCATCACTTCTCTAATAAGTTTCAAGATTTTTTGATTTCCAGTTTTGCATATTCTGCCAAGGAGCCATACTAATGTCTTCGAAAGGGCCCTCAGGTCTGTTGGTGTTTATGGTCCTTGGTAATATTTGGCAGACAGTAAAGTCTCCCATAATTTCTTTAGTCACACAACATTATATAAGTACTTACACAAACGTCTCATACTGCACTGTTGGTCTCAGGTGAGGAACAATGTGCTGGAGTCACCGACGATACAATGGTTCATCATCGTGGATGAGGATCTGACGGAGGAGCTGCCGATGCTGCTCCGGGAAGGTACTCAGGTAAGGCCAGGCTACAAGATACAACAACAAGGTAATGGTCTGACGGAGGAGCTGCCTGCTGGTGCTGCTCCGGGAAGGTACTCAGGTAAGGCCAAGCTACAAGATACAACAACAAGGTAATGGTCTGACGGAGGAGCTGCCTGCTGGTGCTGCTCCGGGAAGGTACTCAGGTAAGGCCAAGCTACAAGAGATGACAACAAGGTAATGGTCTGACGGAGGAGCTGCCAGTGCTGCTCCGTGAAGGTACTCAGGTAAGGCCAAGCTACAAGAGACAACAACAAGGTAATGGTCTGACGGAGGATCTGCCTGCTGGTGCTGCTCCGGGAAGGTACTCAGGTAAGGCCAGGCTACAAGAGACAACTGCCTTATCCTGATATACAAAAGATTCACCGTGCAGTACAAGGATACTTCAATAATCAGGTCCTATGGATTGTGTGAGATGCTTTTCGCATCTGGCCCGTACCTCCCGTCACTAATGGTTTATAACCACATACGACTTGCTGCTCCTTTCTCTAAGAATTAGTTTTGTTATCGGGAACGCTAACTTTAAATCTAAGTCTTGTGCATTTCCAAGAAGAGATTTTTATTTGAGGGCTTTTATTTTCGATTAGAATTGCAGTTGCAGAGGATTGTTCTAATTCAATATTATGTTCGATGTAGGATTCAGTCAATGTTTAAACCCATTATCTGAATGACAGGATTTACTGCTACTAGTGCAGGTTTTTTGTTACGAGTATTGTAGAGGACTGACGCCACTTTAAACCAGAGGTGATGTTGTCCAAAGATACGATCCAATCAAATGTGGTCAATTCTCTGCCCTGCTTCCCTTTACGCACTATTTTCAGAATCCAGATATAATGTAACCCAAAGTCTACCTTTCGTCTTGTCTCTTTGAATTTTCAGTTTTCCGAAGCTCAATTTCCAGGAAAGTGTTCACATTATAACCTAAGATGTTCCTTACTGCTGCCCACTGATTAGTTGGCTGTTAGGATGGGTAGTGAGGTTTCAGGTAAGACTGGAGACACCAACATCTACCACCGACTATATGATTCAGTAGGACCTGCAAGTTATACCTTATAACGGTTGATTGTATCTCCCCAGGTGGCGTTGGTGCAGCGGGTCACACCCCAGAAGGCTCAGCTGTTCTCCTCCAGGGTCGATCCTGATGGTCACATTAGGTGAGTGGTCGTCCTAGAGGAGTAGCTCAGGTGACACTTGATGGTTCACCTAGGTGAGTGGATCAGGCAGTAAGTTCTGAAGGGTAAGTACAGAGACTCGAAGAAACACGTGAAGCGACTATGACAGACAAATTAGACTTGCAATGCAGACAGTCGGCTCTGATGAACATACTATCAAGTGATGATGATAACCAGGCAGGTGAGCTATCCAGGCACCTAGCTCAGATGAATTCTGATAACCTGGTGGTGTAAACTGATTAATTACAGGCATCATTTAACCCTAAGTCAGGTTATGTATGACCATGGTCCTCATTGCAAGTACACACATCAGGTGACAGACTAAACAGATAAGCTAAGTCGTCAAGCAAGATAGATGCAGGAATTGTGGCAATATATGGTCAGTAACACTTACGTTGCTGCTCATGAGCAGATCAGATTAATAAATGGATCCCATCCAGCAACGGTCATGGATATCTGCTGCAGTTCGCTATATGGGTTTCAGGATGGTATTAACCAGAGATTTACTGTGAAGTATTATATTCCACTAGATATGTGAGATCAACTTGACTTTGATAAAGCTATTCACCCAATTATCTGTCTTTAACTGCGTATGAAGTTTGTCGTTTCATTCAAGACTCATGCATCATTCGCCTAGTTTTAAATGAATGGATTTGGTATTAGTTTCCATCTATAACCAATATCTCGTCTCCCATCTTCATGCAAGGTTTCCCACATGCTATGCTCTCCAGTGTCGTAATTCTGAAATAAGTTACGGTGATACAAATAGTTCCCTCCATGATACGACGATAAAGCTTATCGTTATTATTCTTGGGAGGGAGATAACAGGGTAAAGTCTGAGGGTTCCTCTGATGGATGTTAATGGACGGTAATGAAAGCTGCAGACAAACCTATTCTAAATTAACTTACCGATGATTAACACAAGAGGCCATACGAGAGCTGAAGGTATTCCCGCAGGTTCCACCAGGTTGGGTCGTGGTCTGTGAATGACACTTGGCCTACCAACAGCCACCAAGTGAAGGGTGGACTTGTCCCGGACCTTCAGCAGCTCTACTCTGACTTCCAGGGACGTCAGCTGGTGGTCACAGCCAACAACAACTGGCCCTTCTTCAAGATCACGACGTTGGAGAACGGCACCGTCATACCCATCTCTGGTATCGACCTCAGCCTCATCAATACCCTTGGTGAAACCCTCAACTTCACGTTAGTACAGTCAGCTCACGTTAGTACAGTCAGCCCACGTTAGTACAGTCAGCTCACGTTAGTACAGTCAGCTCACGTTAGTACAGTCAGCTCACGTTAGTACAGTCAGCTCACGTTACTACAGTCAGCTCACGTTAGTACAGTCAGCTCACGTTAGTACAGTCAGCTCACGTTACTACAGTCAGCTCACGTTACTACAGTCAGCTCACGTTACTACAGTCAGCTCACGTTAGTACAGTCAGCTCACGTTAGTACAGTCAGCTCACGTTAGTACAGTCAGCTCACGTTAGTACAGTCAGCTCACGTTAGTACAGTCAGCTCACGTTACTACAGTCAGCTCACGTTACTACAGTCAGCTCACGTTAGTACAGTCAGCTCACGTTAGTACAGTCAGCTCACGTTAGTACAGTCAGCTCACGTTACTACAGTCAGCTCACGTTAGTACAGTCAGCTCACGTTACTACAGTCAGCTCACGTTAGTACAGTCAGCTCACGTTAGTACAGTCAGCTCACGTTAGTACAGTCAGCTCACGTTAGTACAGTCAGCTCACGTTAGTACAGTCAGCTCACGTTAGTACAGTCAGCTCGCGTTAGTACAGTCAGCTCACGTTAGTACAGTCAGCTCACGTTGGTACAGTCAGCTCACGTTAGTACAGTCAGCTCACGTTAGTACAGTCAGCCCACGTTAGTACAGTCAGCCCACGTTAGTACAGTCAGCTCACGTTAGTACAGCCAGCTCAAGTTAGTACAGTCAGCTCACGTCAGTACAATCAGCTTACGTTAGTACAGTCAGCTCACGTTAGTATAGCGACTGATTCACATCCCATGTCCCTCTTCCACCCGTATATTATAGATCTGCACACTGCCCTACATTATCCCCTTTACCACCTCATTCCTGAACCAATGAAACAGCTATGTTGACACTGCACACCCCTGAAGCCGACCCTACCTTCACTGGGAGCCACTCACCCTCCTCCCCTCTTTATCAGAACACATGCCTTACTCTCCTTGTGGTAAATCCTCGCTGCAATTAGTAACAGTATTGTCTCTGCAGATATCGCCTTACACGTCCCCTAGACGGCAACTGGGGTAGACCGCAGCCAGACAACACCATCACGGGCATGGTGGGGCAGGTGGCTAGGCATGAGGCTCACGCTGCAATATGCGAGCTTGTCATCACAGGTGAGTCATCCCTGCGGGAGAAGGATATATCCACATATCATCAGCAAAAGTAGTCTACAGTTGACTTTATCATGTACCAGTGTCCAGTGAATCATGTGCAACAGGTTCATTTCACAATACTGCCCACGTATCTCCTGCGGGTTGTGGGAAGGTCGTGCAAGGGGTCGGGAAGCCATCTCTCATGTATCATTGTCTAAGAAATGAAAAATACAGACATGGAGCCAAGCAAAGAGTTTTCTTCCAAGGCTCACGAATCTGTTCCTGACTCTACCAAGCGAGGTAGGAAATAACGAGCGGCTATGAAAAGAAAGAATTGTACAATAATTATGATGATAATGATAATGAAATTAATATAATGATAATAATTACTAATAATAATTACTATTGTCATTATCATCATTATCATTATCATTGTTATTATTATCATTATTATTATCATCATCATTATGGGAAGGAGTACCACTACTCCTGAAACAGGAGTGGTGGGAGTATGTGATAGAGTGTGAGAAAGTAAACACTAGATTGATATGGGTAAAACTGAAAGTTGATGGAGAGAATCGGTGATTATTGGCGCATATGCACCTGGGCATGAGAAGAAAGATCATGAGAGGCAAGTGTTTTGGTAACAGCTGAATGAGTGTGTTAGTGGTTTTGATGCACGAGACCGGGTTATAGTGATGGGTGATTTGAATGCAAAGGTGAGTAATGTGGCAGTTGAGGGAATAATTGGTATACATGGGGTGTTCAGCGTTGTAAATGGAAATGGTGAGGAGCTTATAGATTTATGTGCTGAAAAAGGACTGGTGATTGGGAACACCTGGACTAAAAAGAGAGATATACATAAGTATACGTATGTAATTAGGAGAAATGGCCAGAGAGCGTTATTGGATTACGTGTTAATTGATAGGCGCGCGAAAGAGAGACTTTTGCATGTTAATGTGCTGAGAGATGCAACTGGAGGGATGTCTGATCATTATCTTGTGGAGGCGAAGGTGAAGATTTGTACAGGTTTTCAGAAAAGAAGAGAGAATGTTGGGGTGAAGAGAGTAGTGAGAGTAAGTGAGCTTGGGAAGGAGACTTGTGTGAGGAAGTACCAGGAGAGACTGAGTTCAGAATGGAAAAAGGTGAGAACAAAGGAGGTAAGGGAAGTGGGGTAGGAACGGAATGTATTTAGGGAAGCAGTGATGCCTTGTGCAAAATATACTTGTAGCACGAGAAGCGTAGGAGGTGGGCAGATTAGAAAGGGTAGTGAGTGGTGGGATGAAGAAGTAAGATTATTAGTGAAAGAGAAGAGAGAGGCATTTGGACGATTTTTGCAGGAAAATAATGCAAATGAGTGGGAGATGTATAAAAGAAAGAGGCAGGAGGTCAAGAGAATGGTGCAAGAGGTGAAAAAGAGGGCAAATGAGAGTTGGGGTGAGAGAGCATCATTCAATTTTAGGGAGAATAAAAGGATGCTTTGGAAGGAGGTAAATAAAGTGCGTAAGACAAGGGAACAAATGGGAACTTCAGTGAAGGGGGCTAATGGGGAGGTGATAACAAGTAGTGGTGATGTGAGAAGGAGATGGAGTGGGTATTTTGAAGGTTTGTTGAATGTGTTTGATGATAGGGTGGCAGATTTAGGGTGTTTTGGTCGAGGTGGTGTGCAAAGTGAGAGGGTTAAGGAAACTGATTTGGTAAACAAAGAAGAGGTAGTAAAAGCTTTGCTGAAGATGAAACGACGCCAAGGCAGCGGGTTTGGATGGTATTGTAGTGGAATTTATTAAAAAAGGGGGTGACTGTATTGTTGACTGGTTAGTAAGTTTATTCAATGTATATGATTCGTGGTGAGATGCCTAAGGATTGGCGGAATGCTTGCATAGTGCCATTGTACAAAGGCAAAGGGGATAAATGTGAGTGCTCAAATTACAGAGGTATAAGTTTGTTGAGTATTCCTGGGAAATTATATGGGAGGGTATTGATTGAGAGGGTGAAGGCATTGGGGAAGAGCAGTGTGGTTTCAGAAGTGGTAGAGGATGTGTGGATCAGGTGTTTGCTTTGAAGAATGTAAGAAATACTTAGAAAAGCAAATGGATTTGTATGTAGCATTTATGGATCTGGAGAAGGCATATGACTGAGTTGATAGAGATGCTATCTGGAAGGTATTAAGAATATATGGTGTGGGAGGCAAGTTGTGAGAAGCAGTGAAAAGTTCTTATCGAGGAAGTAAGGCCTGTAGTAGGAAGGGAGGAAAGTGATTGGTTCTCAGTGAATGTAGGTTTGCGGCAGGGGTGTGTGATGTCTCCATAGTTGTTTAATTTGTTTATGGATGGGGTTGTTAGGGAGGTGAATGCAAGAGTTTTGGAAAGAGGGGCAAGTATGAAGTCTGTTGTAGATGAGAGAGCTTGGGAAGTGAGTCAGTTGTTGTTCGCTGATGATACAGCGCTGGTGGCTGATTCATGTGAGAAACTGCAGAAGCTGGTGACTGAGTTTGGTAAAGTGCGTGAAAGAAGAAAATTAAGAGTAAATGTGAATAAGAGCAAGGTTATTAGGTACAGTAGGGTTGAGGGTCAAGTCAATTGCGAGGTAAGTTTGAATGGAGAAAAACCGGAGGAAGTAAAGTGTTTCAGATATCTGGAGTGTATCTGGCAGCGGATGGAACCGTGGAAGCGGAAGTGAATCATAGGGTGGGGGAGGGGGCGAAAATCCTGGGAGCCTTGAAGAATGTGTGGAAGTCGAGAACATTATCTCGGAAAGCAAAAATGGGTATGTTTTAAGGAATAGTCGTTCCAACAATGTTGTATGGTTGCGAGGCGTGGGCTATGGATAGAGTTGTGCGCAGGAGGGTGGATGTGCTGGAAATGAGATGTTTAAGGACAATGTGTGGTGTGAAGTGGTTTGATCGAGTAAGTAATGTAAGGGTAAGAGAGATGTGTGGAAATAAAAAGAGCGTGGTTGAGAGAGCAGAAGAATGTGTTTTGAAATGGTTTGGGCATATGGAGAGAATGAGTGAGGAAAGATTTACCAAGAGGATATATGTGTCGGATGTGGAGGGAACGAGAAGAAGTGGGAGACCAAATTGGAGGTGGAAAGATGGAGTGAGAAAGATTTTGAGTGATTGGGACCTGAACATGCAGGAGGGTGAAAGGCGGGCAAGGAATAGAGTGAATTAGATCGATGTGGTATACCGGGGTTGACGTGCTGTCAGTAGATTGAATCAGGGCATGTGAAGCGTCTGGGGTAAACCATGGAAAGTTGTGTGGGGCCTGGATGTGGAAAGGGAGCTGTGGTTTCGGGCATTATTGCATGACAGCTAGAAACTGAGTGTGAACGAATGAGGCCTTTGTTGTCTTTTGCTAGCGCTACCTCGCACACATAAGGGGGGAGGGGGATGGTATTCCATGTGTGGCGAGGTGGCGATGGGAATGAATAAAGCCAGACAGTGTGAATTGTGTGCATGGGTATATATGTATGTGTCTGTGTGTGTATATATATGTGTACATTGAGATGTATAGGTATGTATATTTGCGTGTGTGGACGTGTGTGTATATACATGTGTATGGGGGTGGGTTGGGCCATTTCTTTCGTCTGTTTGCTTGCGCTACCTTGCAAACGCGGGAGACAGAGACAAAGCAAAATAAAAAAATAATTATATATATATATATATATATATATTTCTTTCTTTTTTTCTTTCAAACTATTCGCCATTTCCCGCATTAGCGAGGTAGCGTTAAGAACAGATGACTGGGCCTTTGAGGGACTACCCTCACCTGGCCCAATTCTCTGTTATATATATATATATATATATATATATATATATATATATATATATATATATATATATATATATATATATATATATATATATTTATATATATATATATATATATATATATATATATATATATATATATATATATATATATATATATATATATATATATATATATATATATATATATATATATATATATATATATATATAGAAAGGGTAGCGAGTGGCGGGATGAAGAAGTAAGATTATTAGTGAAAGGGAAGAGAGAGGCTTTAGGACGATTTTTGCAGGGATATAATACACATGACTTGAAGATGTATAAAAAAAAAAGAGGCAGAAGGTCAAGAGAAAGGTGCAAGAGGTGAAGAAGAGGGCAAATATGAGTTCGGGTGAGAGAGTATCATTAAGTTTTAAGGAGATTAAAAAGATCTTCAGGAAGGAGGTAAATAAAGTGCGTAAGACAAGGGAATCAATGGGAACTTCAGTGAAGGGGGTTAATGGGGAGGTGATAACAAGTAGTGGTGATGTGAGAAGGAGATTGAAAGAGTATTTTGAAGGTTTGTTGAATGTTTTTGATGATACATCGGCAGATATAGGGTGTTTTGGTCGAGGTGGTGTGCAAAGTGAGAGGGTTAGGGAGAATGATTTAGTAAACAGAGAAGAGGTAGTAAAAGCTCTGCGGAAGATGAAATCCGGCAAGGCAGCGGGTCTGGATGGTATTTCAGTGGAATCTATTAGAAAAGGGGGTGACTGTATTGTTGACTGTTTGGTAAGGTTATTTAATGTATGTATGACTCATTTTGAGGTGCCTGAGGATTGGCAGAATGCTTGCATAGTGCCATTGTACGAAGGCAAAAGGGGATAAAGGTGGGTTCTCAAATTTCAGAGGGATATGTTTGTTGAGTGTTCCTGGGAAATTGCATGGGATGGTATTGATTGAGAGGATCAGATTGGGGAAGAGCAGTGTGGTTTCTGAAGTGGAAGTGGATTTGTGGTTCAAGTGTTTGCTTTGAAGAATGTATGTGAGAAATACTTAGAGAAGCAAATGGATTTGTATGTAGCTTTTACGGATCTGTAGATGCCATATGATAGAGTTGATAGAGATGCTCTGTTGAAAGTATTAAGAATATATGGTGTAGGAGGCAAAATGTTTAAAGCAGTGAAAAGTTCTTATCGAGGATTTATGGCATGTGTACGTGTAGGAAGAGAGGAAAGTGATTGGTTCTCAGTGAATGTAGGTTTGCGGCAGGGGTGTGTGATGTCTCCAGGGTTGTTTAATTTGTTTATGGATGGGGTTGTTAGGGAGGTGAATGCAAGAGTTTTGGAAAGAGGTGCAAGTATGCAATCTGTTGTGGATGAGAGAGGTTGGGAAGTAAGTCAGTTGTTGTTCGATGATGATACAGCGCTGGTGGCTGATTCATGTGAGAAACTGCAGAAGCTGGTGCCTGAGTTTGGTAAAGTGTGTGAAAGAAGAAAGTTAAGAGTAAATATGAATAAGAGCAAGGTTATTAGGTACAGTAGGGTTGAGGGACAAGTCAATTGGGAGGTAAGTTAGAATGGAGAAAAACTGGAGGAAGTTAAGTGTTTCAGATATCTGTGTGTGGATTTGGCAGCGGATGGAACTATGGAAGCGGATGTCAATCATAAGGTGGGGGAGGGGGCGAAAGTTCTAGAAGCCTTGAAGAATGTGTGGAAATCAAGAACATTATCTCGTAAAGCAAAATTGGGTTGTTTGAACGAATAGTTGTTCCAACAATGTTATATGGTTGCGAGGCGTGGGCTACAGATAGAATTGTGCGGAGGAGGGTGAATGTGCTGGTAATAAGATGTTTTAGGACAATATGTGGTGTGAGGTGGTTTGATCGAGTAGGTAATAAAAGGGTAAGAGAGATGTGTGGTAATAAATAGAGTGTGGTTGAGAGAGCAGAAAAGGGTGTTTTGAAATGGTTTGGTCACATGGAGAGAATGAGTGAGTAAAGATTGACAAAGAGGATGTATGTGTTAGAGGTGGAGGGAACGAGAAGAAATGGGAGACCAAATTGGAGCTGGAAAGATGGAGTGAAAAAGATTTTAAGTGATCGGGGCCTGAACATGCATGATGGTGAAAGGTATGCAAGGAATAAAGTGAATTGGAACGATGTGGTATACGGGGGTCGACGTGCTGTCAATGGATTGAACCAGGACATGTGAAGCGTCTAGGGTAAACCAAGGAAAGTTCTGTGGGGCCTGGATGTGGAAAGGGAGCTATAATTTCCGTGCATTATCACATGAAAGCTAGAGACTGAGTTCACTGAGTGTTGTCTTTTCCTATGGCTAAATTGCACACATGAGGGGGGGTAGGGGGGGTTTCTTTCATGTGTGGTGGGGTGGTGATGGGAATGAATAAAGGCAGAAAGTATTGACTATGTACATGTGTATATATGTATATGTTTGTGAGTGTATATATATGTATATGTTGAGATGTATAGGTATGTATATTTGCTACTGTAGACATGTATGTATATACATATATATGTGGGTTGGTTGGACCATTCTTTCATCTTTATCCTTGCGCTACCTCGCTAAAGCGGGATAGAGCGAAAAAGCAAAATATATATATATATATATATATATATATATATATATATATATATATATATATATATATATATATATATATATATATATATATATATATATACTGGGGTGAAGAGGGTGGTAAGAGTAAGTGAGCTTGGGAAGGAGACTTGTGTGAGGAAGTACCAGGAGAGACTGAGTACAGAATGGAAAAAGGTGAGAACAATGGAAGTAAGGGGAGTGGGGGAGGAATGGTATGTATTTAGGGAATCAGTGATGGATTGCGCAAAAGATGCTTGTGGCATGAGAAGAGTGGGAGATGGGTTGATTAGAAAGGGTAGTGAGTGGTGGGATGAAGAAGTAAGAGTATTAGTGAAAGAGAAGAGAGAGGCATTTGGACGATTTTTGCAGTGAAAAAATGCAATTGAGTGGGAGATGTATAAAAGAAAGAGACAGGAGGTCAAGAGAAAGGTGCAAGAGGTGAAAAAAAGGGCAAATGAGAGTTGGGGTGAGAGAGTATCATTAAATTTTAGGGAAAATAAAAAGATGTTCTGGAAAGAGGTAAATAAAGTGAGTAAGACAAGGGAGCAAATGGGAACTTCAGTGAAGGGCGCAAATGGGGATGTGATAACAAGTAGTGGTGATGTGAGAAGGAGATGGAGTGAGTATTTTGAAGGTTTGTTGAATGTGTTTGATGATAGAGTGGCAGATATAGTGTGTTTTGGTCGAGGTGGTGTGCAAAGTGAGAGGGTTAGGGAAAATGATTTGGTAAAGAGAGAAGAGGTAGTAAAAGCTTTGCGGAAGATGAAAGCCGGCAAGGCAGCAGGTTTGGATGGTATTGCAGTGGAATTTATTAAAAAAGGGGGTGACTGTATTGTTGACTGGTTGGTAAGGTTTTTTAATGAATGTATGACTCATGGTGAGGTGCCTGAGGATTGGCGGAATGCGTGCATAGTGCCATTGTACAAAGGCAAAGGGGATAAGAGTGAGTGCTCAAATTACAGAAGTATAAGTTTGTTGAGTATTCCTGGTAAATTATGTGGGAGGGTATTGATTGAGAGGGTGAAGGCATGTACAGAGCATCAGATTGGGGAAGAGCAGTGTGGTTTCAGAAGTGGTAGAGGATGTGTGGATCAGGTGTTTGCTTTGAAGAATGTATGTGAGAAATACTTAGAAAAGCAAATGGATTTGTATGTAGCATTCATGGATCTGGAGAAGGCATATGAGAGAGTTGATAGAGATGCTCTGTGGAAGGTATTAAGAATATATGGTGTGGGAGGCAAGTTGTTAGAAGCAGTGAAAAGTTTTTATCGAGGATGTAAGGCATGTGTACGTGTAGGTAGAGAGGAAAGTGATTGGTTCTCAGTGAATGTAGGTTTGCGGCAGGGGTGTGTGATGTCTCCATGGTTGTTTAATTTGTTTATGGATGGGGTTGTCAGGGAGGTGAATGCAAGAGTTTTGGAAAGAGGGGCAAGTATGAAGTCTGTTGGGGATGAGAGAGCTTGGGAAGTGAGTCAGTTGTTGTTCGCTGTTGATACAGCGCTGGTGGCTGATTCATGTGAGAAACTGCAGAAGCTGGTGACTGAGTTTGGTAAAGTGTGTGAAAGAAGAAAGTTAAGAGTAAATGTGAATAAGAGCAAGGTTATTAGGTACAGTAGGGTTGAGGGTCAAGTCAATTGGGAGGTGAGTTTGAATGGAGAAAAACTGGAGGAAGTGAAGTGTTTTAGATATCTGGGAGTGGATCTGGCAGCGGATGGAACCATGGAAGCGGAAGTGGATCATAGGGTGGGTGAGGTGGCGAAAATTCTGGGAGCCTTGAAGAATGTGTGGAAGTCGAGAACATTATCTCGGAAAGCAAAAATCGGTATGTTTGAAGGAATAGTGGTTTCAACAATGTTGTATGGTTGCGAGGCGTGGACTATGATAGAGTGGTGCGCAGGAGGATGGATGTGCTGGAAATGAGATGTTTGAGGACAATGTGTGGTGTGAGGTGGTTTGATCGAGTAAGTAACGTAAGGGTAAGAGAGATGTGTGGAAATAAAAAGAGCGTGGTTGAGAGAGCAGAAGAGGGTGTTTTGAAATGGTTTGGGCACATGGAGAGAATGAGTGAGGAAATATTGACCAAGATGATATATGTGTCAGAGGCGGAGGGAACGAGAAGTGGGAGACCAAATTGGAGGTGGAAAGATGTGGTGAAAAAGATTTTGAGTGATCGGGGCCTGAACATGCAGGAGGGTGAAAGGCGTGCAAGGAATAGAGTGAATTGGAACGATGTGGTATACCGGGTCGACGTGCTGTCAATGGATTGAACCAGGGCATATGAAGCGTCTGGGATAAACTATGGAGAGTTCTGTGGGGCCTGGATATGGAATAGGAGCTGTGGTTTCGGTGCTAGAGACTGAGTGTGAACGAATGGGCCCTTTGTTGTCTTTTCCTAGCGCTACCTCGCTTACATGAGGTGGGCGGGAGTTGTTATTCCATGTGTGGCAGGGTCGCGATGGGAATGAATAAAGGCAGAGAGTATGAATTATGTACATGTGTATATATGTATATATCTGTTTGTGTATATATATGTGTACATTGAGATGTATAGGTATGTATATTTGCGTGTGTGGACGTGTATGTATATACATGTAAAAGTGGGTGGGTTGGGCTATTCTTTCGTCTGTTTCCTTGCGCTTCCTCGCTAACGCGAGAGACAGCGACAAAGCAAATAAATAGAAAAAAAAAAAAAAATATATATATATATATATATATATATATATATATATATATATATATATATATATATATATATATTTCTTTCTTTCTTTCAAACTATTCGCCATTTCCCGCGTTAGCGAGGTACCGTTAAGAACAGAGAACTGGGCCTTTGAGGGAATATCCTCACCTGGCCCCCGTCTCTGTTCCTTCTTTTGGAAAAATAGAAAAAAAAAATAATGAGAGGGGAGGATTTCCAGCCCCCCGCTCCCTCCCCTTTTAGTCGCCTTCTACGACACGCAGGGAATACGTGGGAAGTATTCTTTCTCCCCTATCCCCAGGGATATATATATATATATATATATATATATATATATATATATATATATATATATATATATATATATATATATATATATATATATATATATATATATATATATATATTATATATATATATATATATATATATATATATATATATATTTTATTTATTTATTTATACTTAGTCGCTGTCTCCCGCGTTTGCGAGGTAGCGCAAGGAAACAGACGAAAGAAATGGCCCAACCCCCCCCCCCCCATACACATGTATATACATACGTCCAAACACGCAACTATACATACCTACACAGCTTTCCATGGTTTACCCCAGACGCTTCACATGCCTTGATTCAATCCACTGACAGCACGTCAACCCCGGTATACCACATCGCTCCAATTCACTCTATTCCTTGCCCTCCTTTCACCCTCCTGCATGTTCAGGCCCCGATCACACAAAATCTTTTTCACTCCATCTTTCCACCTCCAATTTGGTCTCCCTCTTCTCCTCGTTCCCTCCACCTCCGACACATATATCCTCTTGGTCAATCTTTCCTCACTCATTCTCTCCATGTGCCCAAACCACTTCAAAACACCCTCTTCTGCTCTCTCAACCACGCTCTTTTTATTTCCACACATCTCTCTTACCCTTACGTTACTCACTCGATCAAACCACCTCACACCACACATTGTCCTCAAACATCTCATTTCCAGCACATCCATCCTCCTGCGCACAACTCTATCCATAGCCCACGCCTCGCAACCATACAACATTGTTGGAACCACTATTCCTTCAAACATACCCATTTTTGCTTTCCGAGATAATGTTCTCGACTTCCACACATTCTTCAAGGCCGCCAGAATTTTCGCCCCCTCCCCCACCCTATGATCCACTTCCGCTTCCATGGTTCCATCCGCTGCCAGATCCACTCCCAGACATCTAAAACACTTCACTTCCTCCAGTTTTTCTCCATTCAAACTCACCTCCCAATTGACTTGACCCTCAACCCTACTATACCTAATAACCTTGCTCTTTTTCACATTTACTCTTAACT
Source organism: Panulirus ornatus (assembly GCF_036320965.1). Lineage (NCBI taxonomy): Eukaryota > Metazoa > Arthropoda > Malacostraca > Decapoda > Palinuridae > Panulirus > Panulirus ornatus. Next base: position 40,555,503 of record NC_092237.1, read on the forward strand.
TTCTTCTTCCACACACTTTACCAAACTCAGTCACCAGCTTCTGCAGTTTCTCACATGAATCAGCCACCAGCGCTGTATCATCAGCGAACAACAACTGACTCACTTCCCAAGCTCTCTCATCTCCAACAGACTTCATACTTGACCCTCTTTCCAAAACTCTTGCATTTACCTCCCTAACAACGCCATCCATAAACAAATTAAACAACCATGGAGACATCACACACCCCTGCCGCAAACCTACATTCACTGAGAACCAATCACTTTCCTCTCTTCCTACACGTACACATGCCTTACATCCTCGATAAAAACTTTTCACTGCTTCTAACAACTTTCCTCCAACACCATACATTCTTAATACCTTCCACAGAGCATCTCTATCAACTCTATCATATGCCTTCTCCAGATCCATAAATGCTACATACAAATCCATTTGCTTTTCTAAGTATTTCTCACATACATTCTTCAAAGCAAACACCTGATCCACACATCCTCTACCACTTCTGAAACCACACTGCTCTTCCCCAATCTGATGCTCTGTACATGCCTTCACCCTCTCAATCAATACCCTCCCATATAATTTACCAGGAATACTCAACAAACTTATACCTCTGTAATTTGAGCACTCACTCTTATCCCCTTTGCCTTTGTACAATGGCACTATGCACGCATTCGCCAATCCTCAGGCTCCTCACCATGAGTCATACATACATTAAATAACCTTACCAACCAGTCAACAATACAGTCACCCCCTTTTTTAATAAATTCCACTGCAATACCATCCAAACCTGCTGCCTTGCCGGCTTTCATCTTCCGCAAAGCTTTCACTACCTCTTCTCTGTTTACCAAATCATTTTCCCTAACCCTCTCACTTTGCACACCACCTCGACCAAAACACCCTATATCTGCCACTCTATCATCAAACACATTCAACAAACCTTCAAAATACTCACTCCATCTCCTTCTCACATCACCACTACTTGTTATCACCTCCCCATTTGCGCCCTTCACTGAAGTTCCCATTTGCTCCCTTGTCTTACGCACTTTATTTACCTCCTTCCAGAACATCTTTTTATTCTCCCTAAAATTTAATGATACTCTCTCACCACAACTCTCATTTGCCCTTTTTTTCGCCTCTTGCACCTTTCTCTTGACCTCCTGTCTCTTTCTTTTATACATTTCCCACTCAATTGCATTTTTTCCCTGCAGAAATCGTCCAAATGCCTCTCTCTTCTCTTTCACTAATACTCTTACTTCTTCATCCAACCACTCACTACCCTTTCTAATCAACCCACCTCCGACTCTTCTCATGCCACAAGCATCTTTTGCGCAATCCATCACTGATTCCCTAAATATATCCCATTCCTCCCCCACTCCCCTTACTTCCATTGTTCTCACCTTTTTCCATTCTGTACTCAGTCTCTCCTGGTACTTCCTCACACAGGTCCCCTTCCCAAGCTCACTTTCTCTCACCACCCTCTTCACCCCAACATTCACTCTTCTTTTCTGAAAACCCATACAAATCTTCACCTTTGCCTCCACAAGATAATGATCAGACATCCCTCCAGTTGCACCTCTCAGCACATTAACATCCAAGAGTCTCTCTTTCGCACGCCTGTCAATTAACACGTAATCCAATAACGCTCTCTGGCCATCTCTCCTACTTACATAAGTATACTTATGTATATCTCGCTTTTTAAACCAGGTATTCCCAATCATCAGTCCTTTTTCAGCACATAAATCTACAAGCTCTTCACCATTTCCATTTACAACACTGAACACCCCATGTATACCAATTATTCCCTCAACTGCCACATTACTCACCTTTGCATTCAAATCACCCATCACTATAACCCGGTCTCGTGCATCAAAACCACTAACACACTCATTCAGCTGCTCCCAAAACACTTGCCTCTCATGATCTTTCTTCTCATGCCCAGGTGCATATGCACCAATAATCACCCACCTCTCTCCATCAACTTTCAGTTTTACCCATATTAATCGAGAATTAACTTTCTTACATTCTATCACATACTCCCACAATTCCTGTTTCAGGAGTATTGCTACTCCTTCCCTTGCTCTTGTCCTCTCACTAACCCCTGACTTTACTCCCCAGACATTCCCAAACCACTCTTCCCCTTTACCCTTGAGCTTCGTTTCACTCAGAGCCAAAACATCCAGGTTCCTTCCCTCAAACATACTACCTATCTCTCCTTTTTTCACATCTTGGTTACATCCACACACATTTAGGCACCCCACTCTGAGCCTTCGAGGAGGATGAGCACTCCCCGCGTGACTCCTTCTTCTGTTTCCCATTTTAGAAAGTTAATACAAGGAGGGGAGGATTTCTGGCCCCCCGCTCCCGTCCCCTCTAGTCGCTTTCTACGACACGCGAGAAATACGTGGGAAGTATTCTTTCACCCCTATCCCCAGGGATAATATACATATATATATACATATACACATACACACACATACACATACACACGCACATATACACACACACACACATACATATATATACATATGAAAAATGTAAGAAACAATTTAGAAAACTGAAACTTCTAGCTTGAAATGAATGAAAAAAAAATGAATGTCACATAATAGTTCAACCTCTGGCTATGGAAAAAGGAAATGTATAATTTATTTACACAAACGTCAATAGTAGTTCTCATCAAGTTACCACTGCATCAATAAGCTTCAATGTCTAAGCTACATTTTTTCTCCAATTTCACTATTTTCTTGTCAAAACACCATGTATGAAAACTATCACTCCAGTAACACAACTATAAACATTTACTTCCCCTTTAAAAAAAGTTCTGGGGAAGTCTGAATTAGGATTATTATAAAGAAGAAATAAAGTAAGGTAGGTCGAGTAGTACGAGGCAGACTTGGCAGAGGTCCTGTGGTGCTGATGATGATAAGCGTCAGATGAAGAATTACAAGGGAGAATTACAAGGCTGCCGAGCCGACGTGAAGATCCTGGACGTCGCAGCTGCACAGGTGGTAGGTCGATTCCGTCTCCTTTTTATGACTCGTATATATATATATATATATATATATATATATATATATATATATATATATATATATATATATATATATATTTATATATATATATATATATGTATATATATATATATGTATATGTTTATATATATATATATATATATATATATATATATATATATATATATATATATATATATATATATATATATATATATATATATATATATATATATATATATATATATATATATATATATATATATATATATATATATATATATATATATATATATATATATATATATATATATATATATATATATATATATATATGTATATGTTTATATATATATATATATATATATATATATATATATATATATATATATATATATATATATATATATATATATATATATATATATATATATATATATATATATATATATATATATATATATATATATATTATCCCTGGGGATAGGGGTGAAAGAATACTTCCCACGTATTCCTCGCGTGTCCTAGAAAGCGACTAGAGGGGACGGGAGCGGGGGGCCAGAAATCCTCCCCTCCTTGTATTAACTTTCTAAAATGGGAAACAGAAGACGGAGTCACGCGGGGAGTGCTCATCCTCCTCGAAGGCTCAGAGTGGGGTGCCTAAATGTGTGTGGATGTAACCAACATATGAAAAAAGGAGAGATAGGTAGTATGTTTGAGGAAAGGAACCTGGATGTTTTGGCTCTGAGTGAAACGAAGCTCAAGGGTAAAGGGGAAGAGTGGTTTGGGAATGTCTGGGGAGTAAAGTCAGGGGTTAGTGAGAGGACAAGAGCAAGGGAAGGAGTAGCAATACTCCTGAAACAGGAGTTGTGGGAGTATGTGATAGAGTGTAAGAAAGTAAATTCTCGATTAATATGGGTAAAACTGAAAGTAGATGGAGAGAGGTGGGTGATTATTGGTGCATATGCACCTGGGCATGAGAAGAAAGATCAAGAGAGGCAAGTGTTTTGGGAGCAGCTGAATGAGTGTGTTAGTGGTTTTGATGCACGAGACCGGGTTATAGTGATGGGCGATTTGAATGCAAAAGTGAGTGATGTGGCAGTTGAGGGAATAATTGTATACATGGGGTGTTCAGTGTTGTAAATGGAAATGGTGAAGAGCTTGTAGATTTATGTGCTGAAAAAGGACTGATGATTGGGAATACCTGGTTTAAAAAGCGAGATATACATAAGTATACTTATGTAAGTAGGAGAGATGGCCAGAGAGCGTTATTGGATTACGTGTTAATTGACAGGCGTGCGAAAGAGAGACTTTTGGATGTTAATGTGCTGAGAGGTGCAACTGGAGGGATGTCTGATCATTATCTTGTGGAGGCTAAGGTGAAGATTTGTATGGGTTTTCAGAAAAGAAGAGTGAATGTTGGGGTGAAGAGGATGGTGAGAGTAAGTGAGCTTGAGAAGGAGACCTGTGTGAGGAAGTAGCAGGAGAGACTGAGTACAGAATGGAAAAAGGTGAGAACAATGGAAGCAAGGGGAGTGGGGGAGGAATGGGATATATTTAGGGAATCAGTGATGGATTGCGCAAAAGATGCTTGTGGCATGAGAAGAGTAGGAGGTGGGTTGATTAGAAAGGGTAGTGAGTGGTTGGATGAAGAAGTAAGAGTATTAGTGAATGAGAAGAGAGAGGCATTTGGACGATTTTTGCAGGGAAAAAATGCAATTGAGTGGGAGAAGTATAAAAGAAAGAGATAGGAGGTCAAGAGAAAGGTGCAAGCTTGGTGAAAAAAAGGGCAAATGAGAGTTGGGGTGAGAGAGTATCATTAAATTTTAGGGAGAATAAAAAGATGTTCTGGAAGGGGGTAAATAAAGTGCGTAAGACAAGGGAGCAAATGGGAACTTCAGTGAAGGGCGCAAATGGGGAGGTGATAACAAGTAGTGGTGATGTGAGAAGGAGATGGAGTGAGTATTTTGAAGGTTTGTTGAATGTGTTTGATGATAGAGTGGCAGATGTAGGGTGTTTTGGTCGAGGTGGTGTGCAAAGTGAGAGGGTTAGGGAAAATGATTTGGTAAACAGAGAAGAGGTAGTGAAAGCTTTGCGGAAGATGAAAGCCGGCAAGGCAGCAGGTTTGGATGTTATTGCAGTGGAATTTATTAAAAAAGGGGGTGACTGTATTGTTGACTGGTTGATAAGGTTATTTAATGTATGTATGACTCATGGTGAGGTGCCTGAGGATTGGCGGAATGCGTGCATAGTGCCATTGTACAAAGGCAAAGGGGATAAGAGTGAGTGCTCAAATTACAGAGGTATAAGTTTGTTGAGTATTCCTGGTAAATTATATGGGAGGGTATTGATTGAGAGGGTGAAGGCATGTACAGAGCATCAGATTGGGGAAGAGCAGTGTGGTTTCAGAAGTGGTAGAGGATGTGTGGATCAGGTGTTTGCTTTGAAGAATGTATGTGAGAAATACTTAGAAAAGCAAATGGATTTGTATGTAGCATTTATGGATCTGGAGAAGGCATATGATAGAGTTGATAGAGATGCTCTGTGGAAGGTATTAAGAATATATGGTGTTGGAGGAAAGTTGTTAGAAGCAGTGAAAAGTTTTTATCGAGGATGTAAGGCATCTGTACGTGTAGGAAGAGAGGAAAGTGATTGGTTCTCAGTGAATGTAGGTTTGCGGCAGGGGTGTGTGATGTCTCCATGGTTGTTTAATTTGTTGATGGATGGGGTTGTTAGGGAGGTAAATGCAAGAGTTTTGGAAAGAGGGGCAAGTATGAAGTCTGTTGGGGATGAGAGAGCTTGGGAAGTGAGTCAGTTGTTGTTCGCTGATGATACAGCGCTGGTGGCTGATTCATGTGAGAAACTGCAGAAGCTGGTGACTGAGTTTGGTAAAGTGTGTGAAAGAAGAAAGTTAAGAGTAAATGTGAATAAGAGCAAGGTTATTCGGTACGGTAGGGTTGAGGGTCAAGTCAATTGGGAGGTGAGTTTGAATGGAGAAAAACTGGAGGAAGTGAAGTGTTTTAGATATCTGGGAGTGGATCTGGCAGCGGATGGAACCATGGAAGCGGAAGTGGATCATAGGGTGGGGGAGGGGGCGAAAATTCTTAGGGCCTTGAAGAATGTGTGGAAGTCGAGAACATTATCTCGGAAAGCAAAAATGGGTATGTTTGAAGGAATAGTGGTTCCAACAATGTTGTATGGTTGCGAGGCGTGGGCTATGGATAGAGTTGTGCGCAGGAGGATGGATGTGCTGGAAATGAGATGTTTGAGGACAATGTGTGGTGTGAGGTGGTTTGATCGAGTGAGTAACGCAAGGGTAAGAGAGATGTGTCGAAATAAAAAGAGCGTGGTTGAGAGAGCAGAAGAGGGTGTTTTGAAGTGGTTTGGGCACATGGAGAGGATGAGTGAGGAAAGATTGACCAAGAGGATATATGTGTCGGAGGTGGAGGGAGCAAGGAGAAGAGGGAGACCAAATTGGAGGTGGAAAGATGGAGTGAAAAAGATTTTGTGTGATCGGGGCCTGAACTTGCAGGAGGGTGAAAGGAGGGCAAGGAATAGAGTGAATTGGAGCGATGTGGTATACCGGGGTTGACGTGCTGTCAGTGGATTGAATCAAGGCATGTGAAGCGTCTGGGGTAAACCATGGAAAGCTGTGTAGGTATGTATATTTGCGTGTGTGGAAGTATGTATATACATGTGTATGGGGGGGGGTTGGGCCATTTCTTTCGTCTGTTTCCTTGCGCTACCTCGCAAACGCGGGAGACAGCGACAAGGTATAAAAAAAAAAAAAAAACATATATATATATATATATATATAAATATATATATATATATATATATATATATATATGTATATATATATATATATATATATATATATATATATATATATATATATATATATATATATATATATGTGACCAAACCATTTAAAAACACCCTCTTCTGCTCTTTCAACTACACTCTTTTTATTTCCACACATCTCTCTTACCCTATCATTACTTACTCGATCAAACCACCTCACACCACATATTGTCCTTAAACATCTCATTTCTAGCATATCCACCCTCCTGCGCACAACTCTATCCAGAGCCCACGCCTCGCAACAATACAGCATTTTTAGAACCACTATTCCCTCAAACATACCCATTTTTGCTTTTAGAGATATTGTTCTCGACTTCCAAACATTCTTCAAGGCTCCCGAACTTTCGCCCCCTCCCCCACCCTACGATTCACTTCCGCTTCCATGGTTCCATCCTCTGCCAGATCCACTCCCAGATATCTAAAACACTTTACTTAGTCCAGTTTTTCTTCATTCAAACTTACCTCGCAATTGACTTGACCCTCAACCCTACTGTACCTAGTAACCCTGCTACTATTCATATTTACTCTTAACTTTCTTCTTTCACACACTTTACCAAACTCAGTCACCAACTTCTACAGTTTCTCACATGAATCAGCCACCAGCGCTGTATCATCAGCGGACAACAACTGACTCACTTTCCAAGCTCTCTCATCCACAACAGACTGCATACTTGCCCCTCTTTCCAAAACTCTTGCATTTACCTCCCTAACAACCCCATCCATAAACAAATTAATCAACCATAGAGACATCACACACCGCTGCCGCAAACCTACATTCACTGAAGACCATTCACTTTCCTCTCTTCCTACACGTACACATGCCTTACATCCTCGATAAAAACTTTTCCTGCTTCCAACAATTTGCCTCCCACACCATATATTCTTAATACCTTCCACAGAGAGTCTCTATCAACTCTATCATATACCTTCTCCAGAGCCATAAATGCTACATACAAATACATTTGCTTTTCCAAGTATTTCTCACATACATTCTTCAAAGTAAACACCTGATCCACACATCCTCTACCACTTCTGAAACCACATTGCTCTTCCCCAATCTGATGCTCTGTACATGCCTTCACCCTCTCGATCAATACCCTCCCATATAATTTATCAGGAATAATCAACAAACTTATACCTCTGTAATTTGAGCACTCACTCTTATCCCCTTTGCCTTTGTACAACGACACTATGCAAGCATTCCGCCAATCCTCAGGCACCTCACCACGAATCATACATACAATAAATAACCTTACCAACCAGTCAACAATACAGTCACCCCCTTTCTTAATAAATTCCACTGCAATACCATCCAAATCTGCTGCCTTGCCGGTTTTCATCTTCCGCAAAGCTTTTACTACATCTTCTCTGTTTACCAAATAATTTTCCCTAACCCTCTCACTTTCCACGCTACCTCGACCAAAACACCCTATATCTACCACTCTATCATCAAACACATTCAACAAACCTTCAAAATTCTCACTCCATCTCCTTCTCACATCAACACTACTTGTTATCACCTCCCCATTTGTCACCTTCACTGAAGTTCCCATTTGCTCCCTTGTCTTACGCAATTTATTTACCCCCTTCTAAAAGATCTTTTTATTCTCCATAAAATTTTATGATACTCTCTCACCCCAACTCTCATTTAACCTCTTTTTTATTCTTGCACCTTTCTCTTGACCTCCTACCTGTTTCTTTTATACATCTTCAAGTCATTTGTATTATTTCCCTGCAAAAATTGTCCAAATGCCTCTCTCTTCTCTTTCACGAATAATCTTACTTCTTCATCCCACCACTCACTACCCTTTCTAATCAACCCACCTCCCACACTTCTCATGCCAAAAGCATCTTTTGCGCAAGCCATCACTGCTTCCCTCAATACATCCCATTACTCCCTCACTCACCTTACCACCTTTGTTCTCACCTTTTTCCATTCTTTACTCAGTGTCTCCTGGTACTTCCTCACACAAGTCTCCTTCCCAAACTCACTTACTCTCACCACTTTCTTCACCCCAACATTCTCTCGTGTTTTTTGAAAACCCATACAAATCTTTACCTTCGCCTCCACAAGATAATGATCAGACATCCCTCCAGTTGCACCTCTCAGCACATTAACATCCTAAAGTCTCTCTTTCGCGCACCTATCAATTAACACGTAATCCAATAACGCTCTCTGGCCATTTCTCCTACTTACATACGTATACTTATGTATATCAGTCATTTTTCAGCACATAAATCAACAAGCTCTTCACCATTTCCGTTTACAACACTGAATACACCATGTATACCAATTATTCCCTTAACTGCCACATTACTCACCTTTGCATTCAAATCACCTATCATTATAACCCAGTCTTATGCATCAAAACGACTAACACACTCATTCAGCTACTCCCAACACACTTGCCTCTCATGATCTTTCTTCTCATGCCCAGGTGAATATGCACTTATAATCACCCATCTCTCTCCATCCACTTTCAGTTTTACCCATATCAATCTAGAATTTACTTTCTTACACTCTATCACATACTCAATCATACATATATATATATATATATATATATATATATATATATATATATATATATGCAAAGTGAGAGGGTTAGGGAAAATGATTTGATAAACAGAGAAGAGGTAGTAAAAGCTTTTCGGAAGATGAAAGACGGCAAGGCAGTGGGTATGGATGGTATTGTAGTGGAATTCATAAAAAAAAGTGGTGACACTATTGTTGACTGGTTGGTAAGGTTATTTAATGTATGTATGATTCATGGTGAGGTGCCTGAGGACTGGCGAAATGCTTCCATAGTGCCATTGTACAAAGGCAAACGGTGATAAGAGTGAGTGCCGAAATCTCAGACGTATAAGTTTGTTGAGTATTCCTGGTAAATTATATGGGAGGGTATTGATTGAGAGAATGAAGGCATGTACAGAGCATCAGACTGGGGAAGAGTAGTGTAGTTTCGGAAGTGGTAGAGGATGTGTGGATAAGGTGTTTGCTTTGAAGAATGTATGTGAGAAATACTTAGAAAGGCAAACGGATTTGTATGTAGCATTTATGGATCTGGAGAAGGCATATGATAGAGGCGATGGAAATGCTCTGTAGAAGATATTAAGATTATATGGTGTGGGAGGCAAGTTGTTAGAAGCAGTGAAAAGTTTTTATCGAGGTTGTAAGGCATGTGTGCGTGTAGGAAGAGAGGAAAGTGATTGGTTCTCAGTGAATGTAGGTTTGCGGTTGGGGTGTGGGATGTCTCTATGGTTGTTTCATTTGTTTATGGATGGGGTTGTTAGGGAGGTGAATGCAAGAGTTTGGAAAGGGGGGCACATATGCAGTCTCTTGTGGATGAGAGGGCTTGGAAAGTGAGTCAGTTGTTGTCCGCTGATGATACAGCGCTGGTGGTTGATTCATGTGAGAAACTGCAGAAGCTGGTGAGTGAGATTGGCAAATTGTGTGAAAGGAGAAAGTTGAGAGAATTGAACAAGGTTATTAGGTACAGTAGGGTTGAGGGTCAAGTGAATTGGTAGGTAAGTTTGAATGGAGAAAAACTGGAGGAAGTGAAGTGTTTTTGATATCTAGGAGTGCATTTGGCAGCGGATGGAACCATGGAAGCGGAAGCGAATCATAGGGTGGGGGAAGGGGCGAAAATTCTGTGGGCCTTCAAGAATATGTGGAAGTCGAGAACATTATCTCGTAAAGCAAAAATGGGTATGTTTGAAGGAATAGTGGTTCCATCAATGTTGTATGGTTGCGGAGCGTGGGCTATGGATAGAGTTGTGCGAAGGAGGGTGGATGTGCTGGAAATGAGATGTCTGAGGACAATATGTGGAGAGAATGAGTGAGGAAAGATTGACCAAGAGGATATATGTGTCAGAGGTGGAGGGAACGAGAAGTGGGAGACCAAATTGGAGGTGGAAAGATGGAGTGAAAAAGATTTTGAGTGATCAGAGCCTGAACATGCAGGAGGGTGAAAGGCGCGCAAGGAAGAGTGAACTGGAACGATATGGTATACCGAGGTCGACCTGCTGTCAATGGATTGAACCAGGGCATGTGAAGCGTCTGGGGTAAACCATGGAAAGTTCTGTGGGGCCTGGATGTAGAAAGGGAGCTGTGGTTTCGGTGCATTATTACATGACAGCTAGAAACTGATTGTGAACGAATGAGGCCTTTGTTATCTTTTCTAGCGCTACCTTGCGCACATGAGGGGGGAGAGGGTTGGTTGTTCCATGTGTGGCGAGGTGGCGACGGAAATGAATGAAGGCAGACAGTATGAATCATGTACATGTGTATATATGGATATATCTGTGTGTGTTGTAATATGTATACATTGAGATGTATAGGTATGTATATTTGCGTGTGTGGAAGTGTATGTATATACAGGTGTATATCAGTGGGTTGGGCCATTCTTTCGTCTGTTTCCTTGCGCTACATCGCTAACGCGGGAGACAGCGACAAAACAGAATATAAACAGATGTAATATATATATATATATATATATATATATATATATATATATATATATATATATATATATATATATACATACGTATACGTATGTATACGTAAGTAAGTAGGAGAGATAGCCAGAGAGCGTTATTGGATTACGTGTTAATTGATAGCCGAGCGAAAGAGAGACTTTTGGATGTTAATGTGTTGAGAGGTGCAACTGGAGGGATGTCTAATTATTATCTTGTGGAGGCGAAGGTGAAGATTTGTAGAGATTTTCAGAAAAGAAGAGAGAATATTAAGGTGAAGGGACTAGCGAGAGAAAGTGACCTCGGGAAGTAGTCTTGTGTAATTAAGTACCAGGAGAGAATGAGTACAGAATGGAAAAAGGTGAGAACAAAGGAGGTTAAGGGGAGTGGGGGAAGAATGGGATGTATTTAGGGAAGCAGTGATGGCTTGCGCAAAAGATGCTTGTGGCATGAGAAGAGTGGGAGGTGGGCAGATTAGAAAGGGTAGTGAGTGGTGGGATGAAGAAGTAAGATTATTAGTAAAAGAGAAGAGAGAGGCATTTGGACGATTTTTGCAGGGAAATAATGCAAATGAGTGGGAGATGTATAAAAGAAAGAGGAAGGAGGTCAAGAGAAAGGTACAAGAGATGAAAAAGAGGGTAAATGAGAGTTGTGGTGAGAAAGTATCATTAAATTTTAGGGAGAATAAAAAGATGTTTTGGAAGAAGGTAAATAAAGTGCGTAAGACAAGGAAACAAATGGGAACTTCAGTGAAGGGGGCTGATGAGGAGGTGATAACAAGTAGTGGTGATGTGAGAAGGAGATGGAGTGAGTGCTTTCAAGGTTTTTTGAATGTGTTTGATGATAGAGTGGCAGATATAGGGTGTTTTGGTCGAGGTGGTGTGCAAATTGAGAGGGTTAGGGAAAATGAAATGGTAAACAGAGAAGAGGTAGTACAAGCTTTGCGGAACATAAAAGCCCGCAAGGCAGTGGGTTTGGATGGTATTGCAGTGAAATTTATTAAAAAAAGGGGGTAACTGTAATGTTGACTGGTTGGTAAGGTTATCTAATGTATGTATGATTAATGGTGAGGTGCCTGAGGATTGGCCGAATTCTTGCATAGTGCCATTGTACAAAGGCAAAGGGGACAAATGTGAGTTCTCAAATTACAGAGGTATGAGTTTGTTGAGTATTCCTGGGAAATTATTTGAGAGGGTATTGACTGAGAGGATGAAGGCATGTACAAAGCATCAGATTGGGGAAGAGCAGTGTGGTTTCAGAAGTGGTAGAGGATGTGTGGATCAGGTGTTTGCTTTGAAGAATGTATGTGAGAAATACTTAGAAAAGCAAATGAATTTCCATGTAGCATTTATGGATGTGGAGAAGGCATATGATAGAGTTGATAGAGAAGCTCTCTGGAAGGGAAGAAGAATGTATGGTGTGTGAGGCACGTTGTTAGAAGTAGTGAAAAGTTTCTATCGAGAATGTAAGGCATGTGTACGTGTAGGAAGAGAGGAAAGTGATTGGTTCTCAGTGAATGTAGGTTCGCGGCAGGGGTGTGTGATGTCTTCATGGTTGTTTAATTTGTTGATGGATGGGGTTGTTAGGGAGGTGAATGCAAGAGTTTTGGAAAGAGGGGCAAGTATGCCGTCTGTTGTGGATGAGAGAGTTTGGGAATTGAGTCAGTTGTTCGCTGATGATACAGCGCTAGCGGCTGATTTATGTGAGAAACTGCAGAAGCTGGTGACTGAGTTTGGTAAAGTGTGTGAAAGAAGAAAGTTGAGAGTAAATATGAATAAGTGCAAGGCTATTAGGCACAGTAGGGTTGAGGGTCAATTGAATTGGAAGGTAAGTTTGAATGGAGAAAAACTGTAGGAAGTGAAGTGTTTTAGATATCTGGGAGTGGATTTGGCAGCGAATGGAACCATGGAAGCGGAAGTGAATCATAGGGTGGGGGAGGGGGCGAAATTTCTTCGAGCCTTGAAAAATGTGTGGAAGTCGAGAACATTATCTCAGAAAGCAAAAATGGGTATGTTTGAATGAATAGTGGTTCCAACAATGTTGAATGGTTGCGAGTTGTGCACAGGAGGGAGGATGTGCTGGAAATGAGATGTTTGAGGACAATATGTGGTGTGAGGTGGTTTGATCAAGTAAGTTGCAATAGGGTAAGAGAGATGTGTGGTAATAAAAAGAGTGTGGTTGAGAGAGCAGAAGATGGTGTTTTGAAATGGTTTGGTCACATGGAGAGAATGAGTGAGGAAAGATTGACAAAGAGGATATATGTGTCATGGGTGGAGGGAACGAGAAGTGGGAGACCAAATTGGAGGTGGAAAGATGGAGTGAAAAAGATTTTGAGTGATCGGGGCCTGAACATGCAGTAGGGTGAAAGGCGTGCAAGGAAAAGAGTGAATTGGAACGATATGTTATACCGGGGTCGACGTGCTGTCAATGCATTGAACCAGGGCATGTGAAGCGTCTGGGGTAAACCATGGAAAGTTCCGGGGGGCCTGGATGTGGAAAGGGAGCTGTGGTTACCGTGCATTATTTCATGACAGCTAGAGACTGAGTGTGAACGAATGGGGCCTTTGTTGTCTTTTCCTAGCGGTACCTCGCACACATGAGAGGGGAGAGGGCTGTTATTTCATGTGTGGCGAGGTGGCGATGGGAATAAATAAAGGCAGACTGTATGAATTATGTACATATGTATATATGTATATGTCTGTGTGTGTAATATATATGTATACGTTGAGAGGTATAGGTATGTATATTTGCGTGTGTGGACGTGTGGGTTAGGCCATTCTTTCGTCTGTTTCCTTGCGCTATCTGACTTACGCGGGAGACAGCGAAAAAAGGAAAATAAGTGAATAAATAAAAAAAAAAAAATATATATATATATATATATATATATATATATATATATATATATATATATATATATATATATATATATATATATATATTATCCCTGGGGATAGGGGAGAAAGAATACTTCCCACGCATTCCCTGTGTGTCGTAGAAGGCGTCTAAAAGGGAAGGGAGCGGGGGGCTGGAAATCCTCCCCTCTCGTTTTTTTTTTGATTTTCCAAAAGAAGGAACAGAGAACGAGGCCAGGTGAGGATATTCCCTCAGAGGCCCAGTCCTCTGTTCTTAACGCTACCTTGCTAACGCGGGAAATGGCGAATAGTATGAAAGAAAAAAGAAAGAATATATATATATATATATATATATATATATATATATATATATATATATATATATATATATATATATATATATATATATATATATATATACATATATATATATATATATATATATATATATATATATATATATATATATATTTTTTTTTTTTTTTTTTTTTTGCTATGTCGCTGTCTCCCGCGTTTGCGAGGTAGCGTAAGGAAACAGACGAAAGAAATGGTCCAACCCACCCCCGTACACATGTATATACATACGTCCACACACTCAAATATACATACCTACACAGCTTTCCATGGCTTACCCAGACGCTTCACATGCCCTGATTCAATCCACTGACAGCACGTCAACCCCGGTATACCACATCCATCCAATTCACTCTATTCCTTGCCCTCCTTTCACCCTCCTGCATGTTCAGGCCCCGATCACACAAAATCTTTTTCACTCCATCTTTCCACCTCCAATTTGGTCTCCCACTTCTCCTAGTTCCCTCCACCTCCGACACATATATCCTCTTGGTCAATCTTTCCTCACTCATTCTCTCCATGTGCCCAAACCATTTCAAAACACCCTCTTCTGCTCTCTCAACCACGCTCTTTTTATTTCCACACATCTCTCTTACCCTTACGTTACTTACTCGATCAAACCACCTCACACCACACATTGTCCTCAAACATCTCATTTCCAGCACATCCATCCTCCTGCGCACAACTGTATCCATAGCCCACGCTTCGCAACCATAGAACATTGTTGGAACCACTATTCCTTCAAACATATCCATTTTTGCTTTCCGAGATAATGTTCTCGACTTCCACACATTCTTCAAGGCTCCCACGATCATCGCCCCCTCCCCCACCCTATGATCCACTTCCGCTTCCATGGTTCCATCCGCTGCCAGATCCACTCCCAGATATCTAAAACACTTTACTTCCTCCAGTTTTTCTCCATTCAAACTTACCTCCCAATTGACTTGACCCTCAACCCTACTGTACCTAATAACCTTGCTCTTATTCACATTTACTCTTAACTTTCTTCTTTCACACACTTTACCAAACTCATTCACCAGCTTCTGCAGTTTCTCACATGAATCAGCCACCAGCGCTGTATCATCAGCGAACAACAACTGACTCACTTCCCAAGCTCTCTCATACACAACAGACTTCATACTTGCCCCTCTTTCCAAAACTCTCGCATTCACTTCCCTAACAACCCCATCCATAAACAAATTAAACAACCATGGAGACATCACACACCCCTGCCGCAAACCTACATTCACTGAGAACCAATCACTTTCCTCTCTTCCTACACGTACACATGCCTTACATCCTCGATAAAAACTTTTCACTGCTTCTAACAACTTGCCTCCCACACCATATATTCTTAATACCTTCCACAGAGCATCTCTATCAACTCTATCATATGCCTTCTCCAGATCCATAAATGCTACATACAAATCCATTTGCTTTTCTAAGTATTTCTCACATACATTCTTCAAAGCAAACACCTGATCCACACATCCTCTACCACTTCTGAAACCACACTTCTCTTCCCCAATCTGATGCTCTGCACATGCCTTTACATATATACACACATATATATATATATATATATATATATATATATATATATATATATATATATATATATATATATATATATATATATATATATATATATATATATACATATATATATATATATATATATATATATATATATATATATATATATATATATATGTATATATATATATATATATATATATATATATATATATATATATATATATATATATATATATATATATATATATATATATATACATATATACCCCTATATATACTAGGTATACGCATCGTTTTCTTTTTTCCGCATTTGCCAGGATGGACATATCTCTTATGCTATGAAGAGGTTGTTGTTTGCATAAATTAAGCCTAAACAGTTTCCTTCACATGTTTCTCCTTCCTGCAAATGCCGCGTTTAATGCTAGAAGTGTTATTGATTGTCTATTTTTATACCCAAAAGTTAAAAGAGATCTTTCATATTCTCTCTTCACTATTTTCACTTTCCCCAGTAATCTTTATCATGAAAAAAAAATTCTCAAGACTATAATGTACAGTGCCACCAGTCTGTCTCACCTTCACAAAAACTGCTAATCATCCTCGACATCAACAGATAAAACAATTGTGTTGTGCCACCAGTACTTACTTCCCCAGAGAGGGTTCAACACCTCAGAAAATAAGGTCCAGTCCTTCCCTCTCTTCACGTACACTCTGACACCATCTGGTCCTTCCAGGCAGCCGTGAGACTGTAGTGGACTTCACAGTACCCTACTACATGGAGTCGACAGTAGTAGTTTCACCTGCACCCAAGGAAAAGAACCGATCCTTTGTCATATTTTCGACCTTCACTGTCCTGGTAAGTAAGCAGCTTCAGGCAACTAGTGTTCATATCTGTCAGTCATTTTCCTCTCACCGTCATATTTTCCTTACATTGTTATTCCACGATCAACCCCTCCTGACGCCACATTTCGTCCCCAAGCATTCACTTTTTCTATTCAGGGTCCAAGACTCGCACCAGCGAAGCACCGCCGGGACAGCTGTACTGTCAGATATACCGAATCTTTGCCCAAACAGACAGTGACCTCTCCCTCGGCAAACTACTCAGCGCATCCAGCCTCAACCAACCTATGGTTCATTTAATTCCCTTCTTTTCTATCCGTTGGCATGTCCATTTCCAGATATATAGATCGCTCTACTTCTCCCATCTTCTCCCTTGTCAATTTTACGCTCAAACCAATCTGTCTGCCTCCCTTGCTAAATCTCATTAACTTGAGTTATATTAAATCTGAACTTCCTCCTTTCACGCCTCTCCAAAACTCAACTCACCTCGCAGATCTTTCACCCCACCCCAACCCCTGACCCACTACCCCTAAAATACTGTAAACTCGCCCACGTTCTCAAAATCTGTCAACACCAAATCCATAAAAAGATCAAACATCCATAGTGACATCACACATCCTCGATGTAGATCTACTTCACTCCGAACCACTCACCCTTCTCCCTTCCTACTCACATACATGCCTCATTATTCCCATGAAAACTCCTCACTGTATCTAACAGCTTTTTTTCTAAGCCTCATGTTTGTATTACTTTCCACAAGGTATCTGTTTCTACCTATCCTGCGCTTTCTCAGGAACGTTAAATGCCACGTGCTTATCCCTGTCTTTCTCCGAGCATTTTTCACACAAACGTTTCTAATCAAATCACCTGGTCCTCTAGTGCTCTCAAGGTCACGTCTCTCATTCCCAATCTGAATCTCTATATCTAACACCATCCTCGCGATAATTTTCCTATATTGAATGGAATCTTTGTCTCCGATGAATAGAAAATAAAGCAGACTTTATTGTTGACCACTTGCCTTGGCAGGTGTATCTGTATTTGCCTGATGATTGTGTACCCTTTACCCTAGCAGGTGTGTCTGTGTATTTGCATGGTGACTGTGTACCCTTTACCCTAGCAGGTGTGGGTGTGTATCTGCCTGGTGACTGTGTACCCTTTATCCTGGCAGGTGTGGCTGTGTATCTGCCTGGTGACTGTACCCTTTACACTGGCAGGTGTGGCTGTGTATCTGCCTGGCTACTGTGCTGGTGGGTCCGCTTCTTTACATGGTGAGCCGCCTGCTGGTGGTGTACCTGGACGAGGAAGACAGTGTCCACTATTCCCTACAAAGCTTCAGCTTCAACATGTACAGGAACCTGATGGTTCAGGGCAACCTCATCATCTCACACCGCTGGCCCATCCGCTTTATCTTCATCGCGTGGTACTTCTTCTCCCTCTGTATCAGCGGTGAGATTTGACAATACACTTTAGAACAATACACGTATAGCGAATAAGCTCTTGTTCCTTGAAGCCTAAATATCACCTGAATTCAGTTTTTCTCATATACACCTCAATCACAAACATTCAGACCTCAGGCCCAGGTGCTCTAATCTTTTTCACTTTTCTATACCATCCTTTTATCTCCAGTTAAATCTACCCTTGCTTCTTATCCTCTCCATTTATGACACGTTTATCCTCTTTGTCAGCCTCTCCTCACTCATCCTCTCCATATGACCAAACCATTTCAGTACACAATCTTTGACTCTTTCAACCATACTCACCTTATTACTATACCTCTCTCATACTTCACTCGATGAATCCTCCTCTCATGATATATTGTCTTCAATCATGTCATTTCCATCACATTCGTCCTCTTCCGTATTTTCTCGTCTAAAGCTCACGACTTTCATCCACACACCATCAAATGATAATCAACATAATGCACTTGGAGATAGACTTTCTAAAGATTAAAATGTAATATGTGTATTGAGGTTTACCTAAATCCCATGAAGACCAAAATGATGTCTTCGGGCATGTTTACACGAGGGGGATGGTTTACCTATCTCAGGGTTGAGTGGGATAATCTTTGACCAGTATTCTTGGCTCATTCATTTGCCTTTAACCACCTAACATCCTCATCTGTATCTATTTGGCTGGTTGGCTCTTTGCTGTCTCAGTTCACATGTTACTTTAACACCCATTCTTATCTGTCAGGTGTTCCGATTTTCTCTGTTATTCTTTTTACATTCAATTCACATAAAGGTAAATAATTGATAACTGCATTTATCGTATGCAGTTATCCCTACTTAGCCCATATATATGGACTGGTTTAATGTATCTTTCTTCCTCAACTCTCTCTCTCTCTCTCTCTCTCTCTCTCTCTCTCTCTCTCTCTCTCTCTCTCTCTCTCTCTCTCTCTCTCTCTCTCTGACTATTCCTTGGCTCGTAAAACTCACCAATGATTCCAGCACTGTACTCTGGGACGTTGACGGCAGTGTTCGCCGTCACCTCCTACGAGAAGCCCATCGACTCACTACACCACCTCGCTCAGGCTCACCAGGATGGCTACACGATAGGCACCACCAGGGACTCCAGCTTTGTGGATGGTTTCAAGGTGACTCGCATGGGCTTTACAGCCTAATGACCACAGATGAGTGACGTGCTCAGTTTTTTTCAATAAGACGATCTTAAGTGAAGGCATTATAACCGCAGATTTGATACAAGTCGTCGTTCATCAACGGGAGGTAATCAGTAGTAGAGAACAAACGAGTAAATCATTATTCACGTAATTCCTGAACTCTCTCATATCACATTTGGTATAAATGTCTTACTCAGTCTTAAGGAACGTTAGTGTAGGTCTTGACCGAAAAAAAAAAAAATTAGATTTCTATGTTAGCAGACAAGGCACGTGCAATCGCGGGCCCTAATCTAGGCCACCTCATAAACGCTATGTAACTGGACTTCCGTGGTGTATCGGTTAGCGTTCCAGACCGTTATACATACATGAACTGCCTACGGTCTACCACATAGATTCGAATCACAGTTTCGGCAGTCGGTCCGCTGTCAACCGAGGTGTTCATCCACCGAAAGGAATTGGTTGATGAAATAGGCACCTGGTTTAGGCTAGGGCTTAGGTGGTAATTTGGTGGAATTTATATAGAAAAAAGGATGACTGTGTTGTTGATTGGTTGGTAAGGATATTCACTGTATGTATGGTTCACGGTGAAGTGCCATTGTACAGAGACAAAGGGGATAAAGGTGAGAGTTCAAATTACAGATGTATAAGTTTGTTCAGTATTCCTGGGAAATCATATGGGAGGGTATTGATTGAGAGGGTGAAGGCATGTACAGAGCATCAGATTGGGCAAGAGCAATGTGGTTTAAAAAGTGGTAGAGGATGTATGGATCAGGTGTTTCCTTTGAAGAATGTATATGAGAAATACTTAGAAAAACAGATGGATTTGTGTGTAGCATCTGTCATACTATGTGTGTCATACTATTCGCTATTTCCCGCGATAGCGAGGTAGCGTTAAGAACAGAGGACTGGGCCTTTGAGGGAATATCCTCACCTGGACCTCTTCTCTGTTCCTTCTTTTGGAAAATTAAAAAAAAAAAAAAACGAGAGGGGAGGATTTCCAGCCCCCCTCTCCCTTCCCTTTTAGTCGCCTTCTACGACACGCAGGGAATACGTGGGAAGTATTCTTTCTCCCCTATCCCCAGGGAATATGGGTTGATAGAGATGCTTTGTGGAAGGTATCAAGAGCATATGGTGTGGGAGGTAAGTTGCTAGAAGCAGTGAAAAGTTTTTACCAAGGATGTAAAGCAAGGGTACGAGTAAGAAGAGAAGAAGGCATTTGGTTCCCAGTGAATGTCGGTTAGCTGTATGGGTGCGTGATGTTTCCTTGGATGTTTAATTTGTTTATGGATAGGGTTGTTAGGGAGGTGAATGCAAGAGTTTTGGAGAGAGGGGCAAGTATGCAGTCTGTTCTGGATGAGAGGGCTGGGAAGTGTCAGTTGTTGTTCGTTGATGATACAGCGTTGGTTGCTGATTTGGGTGAGAAACTGCAGAAGTTGATGACTGAGTTTGGTAAAGTGTGTGAAAGAAGAAAGCTGAGAGTAAATTTGAATAAGAAGGTTATTAGATTCAGTAATGTCGAGGGACAAGTTAATTGAAAGGTAAGTTTGAATGCAGAAAAAATTGAGGAAGTGAAGTGTTTTTGATATATAGGAGTGGAATTAGCATCGAAAGGAATCATGGAAGTGGAAGTGAGTCACAGGGTGGAGAAGGAGCCAAGATGCTGGGAGCGTTGAAGAATGTGTGAAAGGCGAGAACGTTATCTCGGAGAGCATAAATGGGTATGTTTAAAGGAATAGTTGTTCCAACAATGTTATATGGTTGCGAGGCTTAGGCTATTAATAGGGTTGTGAGGAGGAGGGTGGATGTGCTGGAAATTAAATGTTTGAGGACAATATGTGGTGTGAGGTGGTTTGATCGAGTAAGTAATGAAAGGGTAAGAGAGATGTGTGGTAATAAAAACAGTATGGGTGAGAGAGCAGAAGAGGGTGTGTTGAAATGGTTTGGTCACATGGAGATAATGAGTTAGGAAAGATTGACCAAGAAGATATATGTGTCAGAGGTGGAGAGAACGAGAAGTGGCAGACCAAATTAGAGGTGGAGGAATTGAGTGAAAAAAATATTGAGCGATCGGGGCTTGAACATACAGGAGGGTTAAAGGCGAGTAAGAAGTAGAGTGAATTAGAACGATGTGGTATACTGGGGTCGACGTGCTGTCAGTGGATTGAACTGGGGAATGTGAAGCATCTAAGTTAAACCATGGAAACTGTTGTTGGGCCTGAATGTGGAGGGAGAACTGTGGTTTCAGTGCATTAGACAAGACAGCTAGAGACTGAGTGTGAACGAATGTGGACTATTTCATCTGTAACGAGGTGGAGACGAGAATGGATGAAGGCAACAAGTATGAATTATGTACATGCGTATATATGTACATGTCTGTGTAGGTATATATATGTATACGTTGAAATGTGTAGGTATATATATGTGCACTTGTGGGAGTTTACGTATATACATGGGTATAAGAGTGGGTTGGGCCATTCTTTACTGTTTCCTTCCGCTACCTCGCTTATGCAGGAGACGGCGATTAAGAATAAAATGAAATATATATATATATATATATATATATATATATATATATATATATATATATATATATATATATATATATATATATATATAAGTTTGAATGGAGACAAACTGTAGGAAGTAAATTGTTTTAGATATCTGGGAGTGGATCTGGCAGCAGATGGAACCATGGAAGCGGAATTGGATCATAGGGTGGGGGAGGGGGCGAAAATCCTGGGAGCCTTGAAGAATGTGTGGAAGTCGAGAACATTATCTCGGAAAGCAAAAATGGATATGTTTGAAGGAATAGTGGTTCCAACAATGTTGTATGGTTGCGAAGCGTGGGCTATGGATAGAGTTGTGCGCAGGAGGGTGGATGTGCTGGAAATGAGATGTTTGAGGACAATGGGTGGTGTGAGGTGGTTTGATCGAGTAAGTAACGTAAGGGTAAGAGAGATGTGTGGAAATAAAAAGAGCGTGGTTGAGAGAGCAGAATAGGGTGTTTTGAAATGGTTTGGGCACATGGAGAGAATGACTGAGGAAAGATTGACCTAGAGGATATATGTGCCGGAGGTGGAGGGAACGAGGAGAAGTGGGAGACTAAAGTGGAGGTGGAAAGATGGAGTGGAAAAGATTTTGTGTGATCGGGGCCAGTCACCGGCTTCTGCAGTTTCTCACATGAATCAGCCACCAGCGCTGTATCATCAGCGAACAACTGACTCACTTCCCAAGCTCTCTCATCCACAACAGACTGGATACTTGCCCCTCTTTCCAAAACCCTTGCATTCACCTCCCTAACTACCCCATCCATAAACAAATCAAACAACCATGGAGACATCACACACCCCTGCCGAACACCTACATTCACTGAGAACCAATTACTTTCCTCTCTTCCTACACAAACACATGCCTTACATCATCGATAGAAATTTTTCACTGCTTCTAACAACTTGCGTCCCACACCATATATTCTTAATAACTTCCACAGAGCATCTCTATCAACTCTATCATATGCCTTCTCCAGATCCATAAATGCTACATACAAATCCATTTGCTTTTCTAAGTATTTCTCACATACATTCTTCAGAGCAAACACCTGATCCACACATCCTCTACCACTTCTGAAACCACACTGCTCTTCCCCAATCTGATGCTCTGTACATGCCTTCACCCTCTCAATCAATACCCTCCCATATGATTTACCAGGAATACTCAACAAACTTAAACCTCTGAAATTCGAGCACTCAATCATATCCCCTTTGCCTTTGTACAATGGCACTATGCACGCATTCCGCCAATCCTCAGGCACTTCTCCATGAATCATAAATACAATAAATTGCCTTACCAACCAGTCAACAATACAGTCACTCCCTTTTTTAATAAATTCCACTGCAATAACATGTAAACCTGCTGCCTTGCCGGATTTCATCTTCCGCAAAGTTTTTCCTACCTCCTCTCTGTTTACCAAATCATTTTCCCAAACCCTCTCACTTTGCACACCACCTCGGCCAAAACACCCTATATCTGCCACTCTATCATTACTCACTCTATCATTACTCCTTCTTCTGTTTCCCATTTTAGAAAGTTAAAAAAAAAAAAAAAATACGAGGGGAGGATTTCTGGCCCCCCGCTCCCGTCCCCTCTATTCGCCTTCTACGACATGAGTGTATATGTGAGTATATGTATATATATATATATATATATATATATATATATATATATATATATATATATATATATATATATATATATATATATATATATTTATATATATATATATATATATATATATATATATATATATATATATATATATATATATATAAATATATATATATATATATATATATATATATATATATATATATATATATATATATATATATATGTATATTATCCCTGGGGATAGGGGTGAAAGAATACTTCCCACGTATTCCTCACGTGTCGTAGAAGGCGACTAGAGGGGACGGGAGCGGGGGGCCAGAAATCCTCCCCTCCTTGTATTTTAACTTTCTATAAATGGGAAACAGAAGGAGTCACGCGGGGAGTGCTCATCCTCCTCGTAGACTCAGATTGGGGTGAATAAATGTGTGTGGATGTGACCAAGATGTGAAAAAAGGAGAGATAGGTAGTATGTTTGAGGAAAGGAAAATAGATGTTTTGGCTCTGAGTGAAACGAAGCTCAAGGGTAAAGGGGAAGAGTGGTTTGGGAATGTCTTGGGAGTAAAGTCAGGGGTTAGGGAGAGGACAAGAGCAAGGGAAGGAGTAGCAGTACTCCTGAAACAGGAGTTGTGGGAGTATGTGATAGAATATAAGAAAGTAAATTCTCGATTAATATGGGTAAAATTGAAAATTGATTGAGAGAGATGGGTGATTATTCGTGCATATGCACTTGGGCATGAGAAGAAAGATCATGAGAGGCAAGTGTTTTGGGAGTAGCTGAATGAGTGTGTTAGTGGTTTTGATGCACAAGTCCGGGTTATAGTGATGGGTGATTTCAATGCAAAGGTGAGTAATGTGGCAGTTCAGGGAATAATTGGTATACATGGGGTGTTCAGTGTTGTAAATGGAAATGGTGAAGAGCTTGTAGATTTATGTGCTGAAAAAGAAATGGTGATTGGGAATACCTGGTTTAAAAAGCGAGATATACATAAGTATACGTATGTAAGTAGGAGAAATGGCCAGAGAGCGTTATTGGATTACGTGTTAATTGACAGGCGCGCGAAAGAGAGACTTTTGGATGTTAATGTGCTGAGAGGTGCAACTGGAGGGATGTCTGATCATTATCTTGTGGAGGCTAAGGTGAAGATTTGTATGGGTTTTCAGAAAAGAAGAGTGAATGTTGGGGTGAAGAGGGTGGTGAGAGTAAGTGAGCTTGGGAAGGAGACTTGTGTGAGGAAGTACCAGGAGAGACTGAGTACAGAATGGAAAAAGGTGAGAACAATGGAAGTAAGGGGAGTGGGGGAGGAATGGGATGTATTTAGGGAATCAGTGATGGATTGCGCAAAAGATGCTTGTGGCATGAGAAGAGTGGGAGGTGGGTTGATTAGAAAGGGTAGTGAGTGGTGGGATGAAGAAGTAAGATTATTAGTGAAAGAGAAGAGAGAGGCATTTGGACGATTTTTGCAGGGGAAAAAATGCAATTGAGTGGGAGATGTATAAAAGAAAGAGACAGGAGGTCAAGAGAAAGGTGCAAGAGGTGAAAAAGAGGGCAAATGAGAGTTGGGGTGAGAGAGTATCATTAAATTTTAGGGAGAATAAAAAGATGTTCTGGAAGGAGGTAAATAAAGTGAGTAAGACAAGGGAGCAAATGGGAACTTCAGTGAAGGGCGCAAATGGGGAGGTGATAACAAGTAGTGTTGATGTGAGAAGGAGATGGAGTGAGTATTTTGAAGGTTTGTTTAATGTGTTTCGATGATAGAGTGGCAGATATAGGGTGTTTTGGTCGAGGTGGTGTGCAAAGTGAGAGGGTTAGGGAAAATGATTTGGTAAACAGAGAAAAGGTAATAAATGCTTTGCGGAAGATGAAAGCCGGCAATGCAGCAGGTTTGGATGATATTCCAGTGGAATCTATTAAAAAAGGGGGTGACTGTATTGTTGACTGGTTGGTAAGGTTATTCAATGTATGTATGACTCATGGTGAGGTGACTGACTATTGGCGGAATGCGTGCATAGTGCCATTGTACAAAGGCAAAGGGGATAAGAGTGAGTGCTCAGATTACAGAGGTATAACTTTGTTGAGTATTCCTGGTAAATTATATGGGTGGGTATTGATTGAGAGGATGAAGGCATGTACAGAGCATCAGATTGGGGAAGAGCAGTGTGGTTTCAGAAGTGGTAGAGGATGTGTTGATCAGGTGTTTGCTTTGAAGAATGTATGTGAGAAATACTTAGAAAAGCAAATGGATTTGTATGTAGCATTTATGGATCTGGAGAAGGCATATGATAGAGTTGATAGAGATGCTCTGTGGAAGGTATTAAGAATATATGGTGTGGGAGGCAAGTTGTTAGAATCACTGTAAACTTTTTATCGAGGATTTAAGGCATGTGTACGTATAGGAAGAGAGGAAAGTGATTGGTTCTCAGTGAATGTAGGTTTGGGGCAGGGGTCTGTGATGTCTCTATGGTTGTTTAATTTGTTTATGGATGGGGTTGTTAGGGAGGTAAATGCAAGAGTTTTGGAAAGAGGGGCAAGTATGAAGTCTGTTGTGGACGAGAAAGCTTGAGAAGTGAGTCAGTTGTTGTTCGCTGATGATACATCGCTGGTGGCTGATTCATGTAAGAACCTGCAGAAGATGGTGACTGAGTTTGGTAAAGTGTGTGAAGAGGAAAGTTAAGAGTAAATGTGAATAAGGGCAAGGTTATTAGGTACAGTAGGGTTGAGGGTTAAGTCGACTGGGAAGGTAAGTTTGAATGGAGAAAAACTGGAGGAAGAAAAGTGTTTTAGATATATGGGAGTGGATCTGGCAGCGGATGGAACCATGGAAGCGGAAGTGAATCATAGGGTGGGGGAGGGCGCGAAAATCCTGGGAGCCTTGAAGAATGTGTGGAAGTCGAGAACATTACCTCGGAAAGCAAAAATGGGTATGTTTGAAGGAATAGTGATTCCAACAAAGTTGTATGGTTGCGAGGCGTGGGCTATGGATAGAGTTTTCCGTAGGAGGGTGGAAGTGCTGGAAATGAGATGTTTGAGGACAATGTGTGGTGTGAGGTGGTTTGATCGAGTAACTAATGTAAGGGTAACAGAGATGTGTGGCAATAAAAAGAGAGTGGTTGAGAGAGCAGAAGAGGGTGTTTTGAAATGGTTTGGGCACATGGAGAGAATGAGTGAGGAAAGATTGACCAAGAGGATATATGTGTCGGAGGTGGAGGGAACGAGGAGAAGTGGGAGACCAAATTGGAGGTGGAAAGATGGAGTGAAAAAGATTTTGAGTGATCGGGGCCTGAACATGCAGGAGGGTGAAAGGCGGGCAAGGAATAGAGTGAATTGGATCGATGTGGTATACCGGGGTTGAAGTGCTGTCAGTGGGTTGAATCAGGGCATGTGAAGCGTCTGGTGTAAACCATGGAAAGTTATGTGGGGTCTGGATGTGGAAAGGGAGCTGTTTTTTCGGGCATTATTGCATGACAGCTAGAGACTGAGTGTAAACGAATGGGGCCTTTGTTTTCTTTTCCTAGCGCTACCTCGCACACATGAGGCAGGAGGGGATGGTATTCCATGTGTGGCGAGGTGGCGATGGAAATGAATAAAGGCAGACAGTGTGAATTGTGTCCATAGGTATATATGTATGTGTCTGTGTGTGTATATATATGTGTACATTGAGATGTATAGGTATGTATATTTGCGTGTGTGGACGTGTATGTATATACATGTGTCTGGGGGTGGGTTGGGCCATTCCTTTCGTCTGTTTCCTTGCGCTACCTCGCAAACGCGGGAGACAGCGACAAAGCAAAATGAATGAATATATATATATATATATATATATATATATATATATATATATATATATATATATATATATATATATATATATATATATATATATATATATATATATATATATATATATCTTTTCTTTCAAACTATTCGCCATTTCCCACATTAGCGAGGTAGCGTTAAGAACAGAGGACTGGGCCTCTGAGGGAATATCCTCACTTGGCCACCTTCTCTGTTCCTTCTTTTGGAAAATAAAGAAGAAAAAAAAAAAGAGATGGGAGGATTTCCAGCCCCCCGCTCCCTCCCCTTTTAGTCGCCTTCTATGACATGCAGGGAATATATATATATATATATATATATATATATATATATATATATATATATATATATATATATATATATATATATATATCTATATATATATATATATATATATATATATATATATATATATATATATATATATATATATATATATATATATATATATATATATATATATATATATATATATATATATATATATGGAAGCGGAAGTGAATCATAGAGTGGGGGAGGGGGCGAAAATCCTACGAGCCTTGAAAAATGTATGGAAGTCGAGAACATTATCTCGGAAAGCAAAAATGGGTATGTTTGAAGGAATAGTGGTTCCAACAATGTTCTATGGTTGCGAGGCGTGGGCTATTGATAGAGTTGTGCGCAGGAGGGTGGATGGGCTGGAAATGATATGTTTGAGGACAATGTGTGGTGTGAGGTGTTTTGATCGAGTAAGTAATGTAAGGGTAAGAGACATGTGTGGCAATAAAAAGAGCGTGGTTGAGAGAGCAGAAGAGGGTGTTTTGAAATGGTTTGGGCACATGGAGAGAATAAGTCAGGAAATATTGAGCAAGAGGATATATATATTGGAGGTGGAGGGAACGAGGAGAAGTGGGAGACCAAATTGGAGGTGGGAAGATGTAGTGAAAAAGATTTTTAGTGATCGGGGCCTGAACATGCAGGAGGGTGAGAGGCTGGCAAGGAATAGAGTGAATTGGATCGATGTGGTATACCGGGGTTGACGTGCTTTCAGTGGATTGAATCAGGGCAAGTGAAGCGTCTGGGGTAAACCATGGAAAGTTGTGTGGGGCCTGGATGTGGAAAGGGAGCTGTGGTTTCGGGCATTATTGCATCACAACTAGAGACTGAGTGTGAACGAATGGGGCCTTTGTTGTCTTTTCCTAGCGCTACCTCGCACACATGAGGGGGGAGGGGGATGGTATTCCATGTGCGGCGAGGCGGCGATGGGAATAGATAAAGGCAGACAGTGTGCAATGTGTGCATGGGTATATATGTATGTGTCTGTGTGCGTATATATATATGTGTATATATATATATGTATAGGTATGAATATTTGCGTGTGTGGACGTGTAGGTATATACATGTGTATGGGGGTGGGTTGGGCCATTTCTTTCGTCTGTTTCCTTTCGCTATATATATATATATATATATATATATATATATATATATATATATATATATATATATATATATTTATATATATATTTACATATTTATATATATATATATATATATATATATATATATATATATATATATATATATATATATATATATATATATATATTCTTTTTGTTTTTTTTTTGCTTTGTCGCTGTCTCCCGCGTTTGCGAGGTAGCGCAAGGAAACACAAGAAAGAAATGGCCCAACCAACCACCATACACATGTGTGTACATACGTCCACACACGCAAATATACATACCTACACAGCTTTCCATGGTTTACCCCAGACGCCTCACATGCCTTAATTCAATCCACTGACAGCACATCAACCCCGGTATACCACATCGATCCAATTCACTCTATTCCTTGCCCTCCTTTCACCCTTCTGCATGTTCAGGCCCCGATCACAGAATCTTTTTCACTCCATCTTTCCACCTCCAATTTGGTCTCCCACTTCTCCTCGTTCCCTCCACCTCCGACACATATATCCTCTTGGTCAATATTTCCTCACTCATTCTCTGCATGTGCCCAAACCATTTCAAAACACCCTCTTCTGCTCTCTCAACCACGCTCTTTTTATTTCCACACATCTCTCTTACCCTTACGTTACTTACTCGATCAAACCACCTCACACCACACATTGTCCTCAAACATCTCATTTCCAGCACATCCATCCTCCTGCGCACAACTCCATCAATACCCCACGCCTCGCAACCATACAACATTGTTGGAACCACTATTCCTTCAAACATACCCATTTTTGCTTTCCGAGATAATGTTCTCGACTTCCACACATTCTTCAAGGCTCCCAGGATTTTCGCCCCCTTCCCCACCCTATAATCCACTTCCGCTTCCATGGTTCCATCCGCTGCCAGATCCACTCCCAGATATCTAAAACACTTTACTTCCTCCAGTTTTTCTCCATTAAAACTCACCTCCCAGTTGACTTAACCCTCAACCCTACTATACCTAATAACCTTGCTCTTATTCACATTTACTCTTAACTTTCTTCTTTCACAAACTTTACCAAACTCAGTCACCAGCTTCTGCAGTTTCTCATATGAATCATCCACCAGCGCTGTATTATCAGCGAACAACAACTAACTCACTTCCCAAGCTCTCTCATCCCCAAGAGACTTCATACTTGCCCCTCTTTCCAAAACTCTTGCATTCACTTTCCTAACAACCCCATCAATAAAAAAATTAAACAACCATGGAGACATCACACACCCCTGCCGCAGACCTACATTCACTGAGAACCAATCACTTTCCTCTCCTCCTACACGTACACATGCCTTACATCCTCGATGAAAACTTTTCACTGCTTCTAACAACTTGCCTCCCACACCATATATTCCTAATAACTTCCACAGAGCATCTCTATCACCTCTATCATATGCCTTCTCCAGATCAATAAATGCTACATACAAATCCATTTGCTTTTCTAAGTATTTCTCACATACATTCTTCAAAGCAAACACCTGATCAACACATCCTCTACCACTTCTGAAACCACACTGCTCTTCCCCAATCTGATGCTCTTTACAGGCCTTCACCCTCTCAATCAATACACTCCCATATAATTTACCAGGAATACTCAACAAACTTATACCTCTGTAATTTGAGCACTCACTCTTATCCCCTTTGCCTTTGCACAAGGGCACTATGCACGCATTCCGCCAATCCTCAGGAACCTCACCATGAGTCATTCATACATTAAATAACCTTACCAACCAGTCAATAATACAGTCACCCCCTTTTTTAATAAATTCCACTGCAATACCATCCAAACCGTCTGCCTTGCCGGCTTTCATCTTCCGCAAAGCTTTTACTACCTCTTCTCTGAGTACCAAATCATTTTCCCTAACCCGCTCACTTTGCACACCACCTCGACCAAAACACCCTATATCTGCCACTTTATCATCAAACACAATCAACAAACCTTCAAAATACTCACTCCATCTCCTTCTTTCATCAACACTACTTGTTATCACATCCCATTTGCGCCCTTCACTGAAGTTCCCATTTGCTCCCTCGTCTTACGCACTTTATTTACCTCCTTCCAGAACATCTTTTTATTCTCCCTAAAATTTAATGATGCTCTCTCACCCCAACTCTCATTTGCCCTCTTTTTCACCTCTTGCACCTTTCTCTTGACCTCCTGTCTCTTTCTTTTATACATCTCCCACTCAATTGCATTATTTCCCTGCAAAAATCGTCCAAATGCCTCTCTCTTCTCTTTCACTAATAATCTTCCTTCTTCATCCCACCACTCACTACCCTTTCTAATCAACCCACCTCCCACTCTTCTCATGCCACAAGCATCATTTGCGCAATCCATCACTGATTCCCTAAATACATCCCATTCCTCCCCCACTCCCCTTACTTCCATTGTTCTCACCTTTTTCCATTCTGTACTCAGTCTCTCCTGGTACTTCCTCACACAAGTCTCCTTCCCAAGTTCACTTACTCTCACCACCCCCTTCACCCCAACATTCACTCTTCTTTTCTGAAAACCCATACAAATCTTCACCTTAGCCTCCACCAGAAAATGATCAGACATCCCTCCAGTTAAACCTCTCAGCACATTAACATCCAAAAGTCTCTCTTTCGCGCGCCTGTCAATTAACACGTAATCCAATAACGCTCTCTGGCCATCTCTCCAACTTACATACGTATACTTATGTATATCTCGCTTTCTAAATCAGGTATTCCCAATCACCAGTCCTTTTTCAGCACATAAATCTACAAGCTCTTCACCATTTCCATTTACAACACTGAACACCCCATGTATACCAATTATTCCCTCAACTGCCACATTACTCACCTTTGCATTCAAATCACCCATCACTATAACCGGGTCTCGTGCATCAAAACCACTAACACACTCATTCAGCTGCATATGCACCAGTAATCACCCATCTCTCTCCATCAACTTTCAGTTTTACCCATATTAATCGAGAATTTACTTTCTTACATTCTATCACATACTCCCACAACTCCTGTTTCAGGAGTACTGCTACTCCTTCCCTTGCTTTTGTCCTCTCACTAACCCCTGACTTTACCCCCAAGACATTCCCTAACCACTCTTCCCCTTTACCCTTGAGCTTCGTTTCACTCAGAGCCAAAACCTCCAGGTTCCTTTCCTCAAACATACTACCTATCTCTCCTTTTTTCACATCTTGGTTACATCCACACACATTTAGACACCCCAGTCTGAGCCTTCGAGGAGGATGAGCACTCCCCGCGTGACTCCTTCTTCTGTTTCATACTGTACATAATTCATACATGTACATAATTCATACTGTACATAATTCACACGTACATAATTCATACTGTCTGCCTTTATTCATTCCCATCGCAACCTCGCCACACATGAAATAACAACCCCATCCCCCCCCCTTATGTGTGCGAGGTAGCGCTAGGAAAAGACAACAAAGTCCCCATTCGTTCACACTCAGTCCCTAGCTGTCACGTATTAATAATACACCGAAACCTGTGCTCCCTTTCCACATCCAGGCCCCACAGAACTTTCCATGGTTTACCCCAGAAGCTTCACATGCCCTGTTTCACTCCACTGACAGCACGTCAACCCCGGTATACCACATCGTTCCAATTCACTCGATTCCTTGCACGCCTTTCACCCTCCTGCATGTTCAGGCCCCGACCACTCAAAATATTTTTCCCTCCATCTTTCCACCTCAAGTTTGGCCTACCACTTTTCCTCGTTCCCTCCACCTCTGACACATATATCCTCTTTGTCAATCTTTCCTCACTCATAGTCTGCATGTGACCAAACCATTTCAAAACACCATCTTGTTCTCTCTCAACCACACTCTTTTTATTACCACACATCTCTTTTACCCTATTATTACTTACTCGATCATACCACCTCACACCACATACTGTCCTCAAACATCTCATTTCCAGCACATCCACCCTCCTGCGCACAACTCTATCCATAGCCCACGCCTCGCAACCATACAACATTGTTGGAAACACTGTTCCTTCAAACATACCCATTTTTGCTTTCCGAGATAATATTCTTCAACTTTCACACATTCTTCAGGGCTCCCAGATTTTTCGCACCCTCCCCCACATTATGATTCACTTCCGCTTCCATGGTTCCATGCGCTGCCAAATCCCCTGCCAGATATCTAAAACACTTTACTTCCTCCAGTTTTTCTCCATTCAAACTTACCTCCCAATTAATTTGACCATCAACCCTACTGTACCTAATAACCTTGCTCTTATTCACATTTACTCTCAACTTTCTTATTTCACACACTTTATCAAACTCAGTCACCAGCTTCTGCAGTTTCTTACATGAATCAGCCACCAGCGCTGTATCATCAGCGAACAACTGACTCACTTCCCAAGCTCTCTCATCCACAACAGACTTCATACTTGCCCCTCTTTCCGAAACTCTTACATTCACCTCCCTAACAACCACATCCATAAGCAAATAAAACAACCATGGAGACATCACACACCCATGCCGCAAACCTACATTCACTGAGAACGAATCGTTTTCTTCTCTTCCTACACGCACATATGCCTTACATCCTCGATAAAAACTTTTCACTGCTTCTAACAACTTGCCTCCTCCACCAAATATTCTTAATAGCTTCCACACAGCATCTCTATTAACTCTCTCATATGCCTTCTCCAGATCCATAAATGCTACATACAAATCCATTTGCTTTCCTAAGTATTTCTCAAATACATTCTTCAAAGCAAACACCTGATCCACACATACTCTACCACTTCTGAAACCACACTGCTCTTCCCCAGTCTGATGCTTTGTACATGCCTTCACCCTCTCAATCAATACCCTCAAATATAATTTCCCAGGCATACTCAACAAACTTGTACCTCTGTAATTTGAGCAATCACCTTTGTCCCCTTTGCCTTTGTACAATGGCACTATGCAAGCATTCCGCCAATCCTCAGCTCAGGCACCTAACCATGAATCATACATACATTAAATAAAATTACCAACCAGTCAACAATATAGTCATTCCACTTTTTTGATAAATTCCACTGCAATATCATCCAAACCAACTGCCTTGCCGGCTTTCATCTTCCACAAAGCTTTTACTACGTCTTCTCTATTTACCAAATCATTCTCCCTAACCCTCTCACTTTGCACACCACCTCGACCAAAACACCCTATATCTGCCACTCTATCATCAAACACATTCAAGAACTCCATCTCCTTGATGATGGAGTGGCAGATATATATATATATATATATATATATATATATATATATATATATATATATATATATATATATGGAAGCGGAAGTGGATCATAGGGTGGGGGAGGGGGCGAAAATTCTGGAAGCCTTGAAGAATGTGTGGAAGTCGAGAACATTATCTCGGAAAGCAAAAATGGGTATATTTGAAGGAATAGTGGTTCTAACAATGTTGTATGGTTGCGAGGCGTGGGCTATGGATAGAGTTGTGCGCAGGAGGATGGATGTGCTGGAAATGAGATGTTTGAGGACAGTATGTGGTGTGAGGTGGTTTGATCGAGTAAGTAACGTAAGGGTAAGAGAGATGTGTGGAAATAAAAAGAGCGTGGTTGAGAGAGCAGAAGAGGGTGTTTTGAAATGGTTTGGGCACATGGAGAGAATGAGTGAGGAAAGATTGACCAAGAGGATATATGTGTCGGAGGTGGAGGGAACGAGGAGAAGAGGGAGACCAAATTGGAGGTGGAAAGATGGAGTGAAAAAGATTTTGTGTGATCGGGGCCTGAACATGCAGGAGGGTGAGAGGCTGGCAAGGAATAGAGTGAATTGGAGCGATGTGGTATACCGGGGTTGAGGTGCTGTCAGTGGATTGAATCAAGGCATGTGAAGCGTCTGGGGTAAACCATGGAAAGCTGCGTAGGTATGTATATTTGTGTGTGTGGACGTATGTATATGCATGTGTATGGGGGTGGTTGGGCCATTTCTTTCGTTTGTTTCCTTGCGCTACCTCGCAAAGGTGGGAGACAGCGACAAAGCAAAAAGAAAAAAAAATTAAAAAAAAAAAAAAAATATATATATATATATATATATATATATATATATATATATATATATATATATATATATATATATATATATTCTTTTTTTTTCAAACTTTTCGCCATTTCCCGCATCAGCAAGGTAGCGCTAAGAACAGAGAACTGGGCCTCTGAGGAAACATCCTCACCCGTCCCCCTTCTCTGATCCTCCTTTTGGTGAATAGAGAAGATGTAGTAAAAGGTTTGCGGAAGATGAAAGCCGGCAAAACAGCAGGTTTGGATGGTATTGCAGTGGAATTTATTAAAAAAGGAGGTGACTGTATTGTTGACTGGTTCGTAAGGTTATTTAATCTATGTATTATTCATGGTGAGGTGCCTGAGGATTGGCGGAATGCTTGCAAAGTGCCATTGTACAAAGGCAAAGGGGATAAGAGTGAGTGCTCACATTACAGAGGTATAAGTCTGTTGAGTATTCCTGGTAAATTATATGGGAGGGTATTTATTGAGAGGGTGAAGGCGTGTACAGAGCATCAGATTGGGGAAGAGCAGTGTGGTTTCAGAAGTGGTAGAGGATGTGTGGATGTGAGGAGGTGTTTGCTTTGAAGAATGTATGTGAGAAATACTTAGAAAAACAAATGGATTTGTATGTAGCATTTCTGGATCTGGAGAAGGCATATGATAGAGTTGATAGAGATGCTCTGTGGAAGGTTTTAAGAATATATGGTGTGGGAGGCAGGTTGTTAGAAGCAGTGAAAAGTTCTTATCGCGGATGTAAGGCATGTGTACATGTAGGAAGAGAGGAAAGTGATTGGTTCTCAGTGAATGTAGGTGTTCGGCAGGGGTGTGTGATGTCTCCATGGTTGTTTAATTAGTTTATGGATGTGGTTGTTAGGGAGGTGAATGCAAGAGTTTTGGAAAGAGGGGCAAGTATGAAGTCTGTTGTGGATGAGAGAGCATGGGAAGTGAGTCAGTTGTTGTTCGCTGATGATACAGCGCTTGTGGCTGATTCATGTAAGAATCTGCAGAAGCTGGTGACTGAGTTTGGTAAAGTGTGTGAAAGAAGAAAGTTAAGAGTAAATGTGAATAAGAGCACGGTTATTAGGTACAGTAGGGTTGAGGGTCAAGGCAATTGGGAGGTAAGTTTGAATGGAGAAAAACTGGAGGAAGTAAAGTGTTTTAGATATCTGGGAGTGGATCTGGCAGCGGATGGAACCATGGAAGCGGAAGTGGATCATAGGGTTGGGGAGGGGGGCGAAAATCCTGGGAGCCTTGAAGAATGTGTGGAAGTCGAGAACATTATCTCGGAAAGCAAAAATGGTATGTTTGAAGGAATGGTGGTTCCAACAATGTTGTATGGTTGCGAGGCGTGGGCTATGGATAGAGTTGTGCGCAGGAGGATGGATGTGCTGGAAATGAAATGTTTGAGGACGATGTGTGGTGTGAGGTGGTTTGATCGAGTAAGTAACGTAAGCGTAAGAGAGATGTGTGGAAATAAAATGAGCGTGGTTGAGAGAGCAGAAGAGGGTGTTTTGAAATGGTTTGGGCACATGGAGAGAATGAGTGAGGAATGATTGACCAAGAGGATATATGTGTCAGAGATGGAGGGAACAAGGAGAAGTGGGAGACCAAATTGGAGGTGGAAAGATGGAGTGAAAAAGATTTTGTGTGATCGGGGTCTGAACATGCAGGAGGGTGAAAGGAGGGCAAGGAATAGAGTGAATTGCATCGATGTGGTATACCGGGGTTGACGTGCTGCCAGTGGATTGAATCACGGCATGTGAAGCGTCTGGGGTAAACCATGGAAAGCTGTGTAGGTATGTATATTTGCTTGTGTGGACGTATGTATATACATGTGTATTGGGGTGGGTTGGACCATTT
>NC_092237.1:40592479-40624979 GCF_036320965.1 Panulirus ornatus
ATATATATGGGTGAACCAGGATGGTGGTGATGAAGTAGCTTCCCCTCCACCACCACCTCCTAAGAGTGCCATTGGTGGTCCAGGGGCTCCACCTTTCACGATGATAAGAGGAGGACATAGAAAATCACGATATGTCAACACTGAAAAAGATTCAAGCAAGAGATTGTCAGCAGGGATGCCTTTAACCACTTCAAACCCCATGCTGCCTCCAATGCCTGGAACTGCATCAATGAATACTGGTGACCCATCCATGTCTCCACCACTGATGGTTCCAACACCCATGCATCCCAGTCAGGAGGGCATTAATTCAACAGATAATATTTCTCAACAAACACAAAATCCTGGGCAGCAGGAGCAGCAACACTCCCCATTACCACAGACAACTCAGTCCCCTGCACCCTTACCAGAAATTGCACAGGTAAACTTTGTTTTCCCTACTTTACCTTTGTGTATTTATTAATTTCTTCTACTCAGGGTACATTATTGTATTTTTGTATTGGAGCTTTACACACAAACTTGGCATGAGCTAGGGTGTGTTATATATATATATATATATATATATATATATATATATATATATATATATATATATATATATATATATATATATATATATATATATATAATTTTTTTTTTTTTTTTTTCCGGTCTCCCGTATATATATATATATATATATATATATATATATATATATATATATATATATAATTATCCCTGGGGATAGGGGATTAAGAATACTTCCCACGTATTCCCTGCGTGTCGTAGAAGGCGACTAAAAGGGGAGGGAGCGGGGGGCTGGAAATCCTCCCCTCACGTTTTTTTTTTTTTTTTTTTTTTTTTTTTTTTCAAAAGAAGGAACAGAGGGGGCCAGGTGAGGATATTCCAAAAAAGGCCCAGTCCTCTGTTCTTAACGCTACCTCGCTAACGCGGGAAATGGCGAATAGTTTAAAAGAAAGAAAAGATATATATATATATATATATATATATATATATATATATATATATATATATATATATATATATATATATATATATATTATCCCTGGGGATAGGGGATGAAGAATACTTCCCATGTATTCCCTGCGTGTCGTAGAAGGCGACTAAAAGGGGAGGGAGCAGGAGGCTGGAAATCCTCCCCTCTCGTTTTTTTTTTTCTTTTTTTTAATTTTCCAAAAGAAGGAACAGAGGGGGGCCAGGTGAGGATATTCCACAAAGGCCCAGTCCTCTGTTCTTAACGCTACCTCGCTAATGCGGGAAATGGCGGATAGTTTAAAAGAAAGAATATATATATATATATATATATATATATATATATATATATATATATATATATATATATATATATATATATATATATATATATATATATATATATATATATATACATATATATATATATATATATATATATATATATATATATATATATATATATATATATATATATATATATATATATATATATATATATATATATATATATATATATATATATATATATATATATATATATATATATATATATATATATATATATATATATATATATATATATATTAGTCTCCTCCGACTTATACAGTTAGGCTCGGCAAAATGCTATCTGCTAGCTATGTGCGCCTATTGGAAAATGACCGGTGGAGACCCCGTTCCTGACCAAAGTCAGACGAAGGGTATATGAATACACAGTATTCAATAGTTATTTCCTTTTAGCCAGGCCCATAGCCTAGCGTTAGCATTCCCGACTATTACACAGGGGTCGGTGGTTCAATCATGGCTGTTGGAGGTTTGTATGTTCCATGAAGGTGCTCGTTGTGTTAGTAGTTAGTAGATGCACGAGACCGGGTTATATTGATGGGTGATTTGAATGCAAAGGTGAGTAATGTGGCAGTTGAGGGAATAATTGGTGTACATGGGGTGTTCAGTGTTGTAAATGGAAATGGTGATGAGCTTGTAGATTTATGTGCTGAAAAAGGACTAGTGAATGGGAATACCTGGTTTAAAAAGAGAAATATACATAAGTAGGAGAGATGACCAGAGAGCGTTATTGGATTACGTGTTAATTGACAGGCTCGCGAAAGGGAAGCTTTTGGATATTAATGTGCTGAGAGGTGCAACTGGAGGGATGTCTGATCATTATCTTGTGGAGGCGAATGTGAAGATTTGCAGAGGTTTTCAGAAAAGAAGAGGGAATAGTGGGGTGAAAAGAGTGGTGAGAGTAAGTGCGCTTGGGAAGGAGACTTCTGTGAGGAAGTACCACGAGAGACTGAGTACATAATGGAAAAAGGTGAGAACAAAGAAGGTAAGGGGAGTGGGGGAGGAATGGGATGTATTAAGGAAAACAGTGATGGCTTCCGCAAAAGATGTTTGTGGCATGAGAAGCGTGGGAGGTGGGAAGATTAGAGAGGGTACTGAGTGGTGTGAAGAAAAAGTAAGGTTATTAGCGAAAGAGAATAGAGAGGCATTTGGACGATTTTTGCAGGGAAATAATGCAAATGAGTGGGGGATGTATAAAAGAAAGAGGCAGGAGGTCAAGAGAAAGGTGCAAGAGTTGAAAAGAGGGCAAATGAGAGTTGGGGTGAGAGAGTATCATTAAATATTAGGGAGAATAAAAAGATGTTTTGGAAGGAGGTAAATAAAGTGCGTAAGACAAGGGAACTAATGAGAACTTCAGTGAAGGGGGCTAATGGGGAGGTGATAATAAGTAGTGGTGATGTGAGAAGGAGATGAAGTGAGTATTTTATAGGTTTGTTGAATGTGTTTGATGATTGAGTGGCAGATATAGTGTGCTTTGGTCGAGGTGGTGTGCAAAGTGAGAGGGTTAGGGAAAATGATTTGGTAAACAGAGAAGAGGTAGTAAAAGCTTTGCGGAAGATGAAAGCCGGCAAGGCAGCGGGTTTCCATGGTATTGCAGTGGAATTCATTGAAAAAGGGGGTGACTGCATTGTTCACTGGTTGGTAAGGTTATTCAATGTATGTATGACTCATGGTGAGGTGCCCGAGGATTGGTGGAATGCGTGCATAGTGACATTGTATAAAGGCAAAGGGGATAAAAGTGAGTGCTCAAATTACAGAGGTATAAGTTTGTTGAGTATTCCTGGTAAACTATATGGGAAGGTATTAATTGAGAGGGTCAGGGTATGTACAGAGCATCAGATTGGGGAAGAGCAGTGTGGTTTCAGAAGTGGTAGAGGATGTGTGGATCAGGTGTTTGCTTTGAAGAATGTATGTGAGAAATACTTAGAAAAGCAAATGGATTTGTATGTAGCATTTGTGAATCTGGAGAGGGCATATGATAGAGTTGATGGAGATGCTCTGTGGAAGGTATGAGGAATATATGGTATGGGTGGCAAGTTGTTAGAAGCAGTGAAAAGTTTTTATCAAAGATGTAAGGCATGTGTACGCGTAGGAAGAGAGGAAAGTGATTAGTTCTCAGTGAATGTAGGTTTGCGGCAGGGATGTGTGATGTCTCCATGATTGTTTAATTTGTTTATGCATGGGGTTGTTAGGGAGGTGAATGCAAGAGTTTTGGAAAGAGGGGCAAGTATGCAGTCTATTGTGGATGAGAGAGCCTTGGAAGTGAGTCAGTTGTTTTCCGCTGATGATACAGCTCTGGTGGCTGATTCGTGTGAGAAACTGCAGAAGCTGGTGACTGAGTTTGGTAAAGTGTGTGAAAGAAGAAAGTTAAGAGTAAATGTGAATAAGAACAAGATTATTAGGTACAGGAGGGTTAAGGGACAAGTCAATTGGGAGGTAGGTTTGGATGGAGAAAAACTGGAGGAAGTGAAGTGTTTTAGATATCTGGGAGTGGATTTGTCAGTGGACGGAACCATGGAAGCGGAAGTGAATCATAGGGTGGGGAAGGGGGCGAAAATCCTGGGAGCCTTGAAAAATGTATGAAAGTCGGGAACATTATCTCGGAAAGCAAAATTGGGTATGTTTGAAGGGTCAGTGGTTCCAACAATGTTATATGGTAGCAAGGCGTGGGCTATGGATAGAGTTGTGCGGAGGATGGTGGATGTGCCGGAAATGAGATGTTTGAGGACAATATGTGGTGTGAGGTGGTTTGATCGAGTAAGTAATGTAAGGGTAAGAGAGATGTGGTAATGAAAAGAGTGTGGTTGAGAGAGCAGAAGAGAGTGTTTTGAAATGGTTTGGTCACAAGCAGAAAATGAGTTTGGAAAGATTGACCAAGGGGATATATGTGTCAGAGGTGGAGGGAACGAGGAGAAGTGGGAGACCAAATTGGAGGTGGAAAAATGGAGTGAAAAAGATTTTGAGTGATCTGGGCCTAAACATGCAGGAGGGTGAAAGGCGTGCAAGGAGTAGAGTGAATTAGAACGATGTGGTATACCAGGGTCGACATGCTGTCAACGGATTTAACCAGGGCATGTGAAGCGTCTAGGGTAAACCATGGAAAGTTTTGTAGGGCCTGGATGTGGAAAGGGAGCAGTGGTTTCAGTGCATTATTACATGACAGCTAGAGACTGAGTGTGAACGAATGTGGCCTTTGTTGTCTTTTCCTAGCGCTACCTCTCGCAAATCAGGGGGGAGGGGGTCGTTACCTCATGTGTTGCCGGGTGAGGAAGGGAATGAATAAAGGCAGACTATGAATTATGTACATGTGTATATATGTATATGTCTGTGTGTGTATACATATGTATACGTTGAGATGTATAGGTATGCATCAGTGCGTGTGTGGAGGTGTATGTATATACATGTGTATGTGGGTGGGTTGGGCCATTCTTTCGTCTGTTTCTTTGCGCTACCTCGCTAACGCGGGAAACAGCGACAAAGCAATGTATATATATATATATATATATATATATATATATATATATATATATATATATATATATACATATATATATATATATATATATATATATACATATATGTTATCAATAAAAGCGAAAAGAGGTGCGTTTGGACGATACTTACAAGGAAGAAGTGCAAATGACTGGGAGATATATAAAACAAAGCTGCAGGAGTTCAAGAGGAAGGTGCAAGGATTGAAAGTATGGGCAAATGAGAGTTGGGGTGAGAGAGTATCAATGAACTTTACGGTGAATAAAAAGATGTTTTGGAAGGAGGTAAATAACGTGCGTAAGACAAGACAACAAATGGGAACATCGGTGATGGGGCAAGAGTTGATGTGATAATAGTAATGATTAAGTGAGAAGGTTTCTTGAATATGCTTCATGACAGAATGGCAAATGTAGGATGTTTTGTTCGGGATGGTGTGCGAAGTGATATAGTCAGGGAGAATCTTTTGATTGATAGAGAAGAGGTAGTGAAGGCTTTTCGGAAGATGAAATCCGGAAGGTATTGCAGTGGAATTTATTAAAATGGGGGACGACTATGTTGTGTATTGGTTGGCAAGGATATTCAGTGTATGTATGGTTCATAGTGAGGTGCCTGAGGATTAGCGGAATGCTTGCATAGTGCCATTGTACAAAGTCAAAGGGGATGAAGGTGAATGTTCAAACTACAGAGGCATACGTTTGATGAGTATTCCTGGAATATTTAATGGGAGGGTATTGATTGAAAGGGTGAAGGCATGTACAGAGCATCAGATTGGAGAAGAGCAGTGTGATTTCAGAAGTGATAGAGGATGTGTGAATCAAGTGTTTGCTTCGAAAGAATATGTGTGAAAAATACTTAAAAAGACAAATGGATCTGTATGTAGCATTCATGGATCAGGAAAAGGCATATTATAGAGTTGATAGAGATGTTTTGTGGAAGGTCTGAAGAATATAGTGTGGGAGGTAAGCTGTTTGAAGCAGTGAAAAGGTTTTACCAAGGATGTAAGGCATGTGTAGAACTATGAAGAGAGGAGAATTATTGGTTCTCAGTGAAGGTCGGTTTGCGGCAGGGGTGTGTTATATCCCCATGGATGTTTAATCTATTTATTCATTGGGTGATTAGGGAGGTAAATGCAAGAGTTTTGAAGAGAGGGTCGAGTATAAAGTCTGCTGGGGATAAGAAGGCTTGGGAAGTGAGTCAGTCGTTGTTCGCTGATGATACAGCGCTGGTGGCTGATTCGAGTGAGAAACTGCAGTAGTTAGTGACTGAGTTTAGAAAAGTGTGTGAAAGGAGAACGTTGAGAGTATATGTGAATAAGAGCAAAGTTATTAGGTTCAATATGGTTGAGGGACAAGTCAATTGGGATGTGGGTTTGAATGGAGAAAAATTGGAGGAAGTGAAATGTTATAGATGTCTGGGAGTAGACTTATCAGCGAATGGACCCATGGAAGCGGAAATGAGTCACAGGGATTGGGAGGGGGCGAAGGTTCTGGGAGCGATGAAGAATGTGTGGAAGGAGAGAACGTTATCTGGGATAGCGAAAATGGGTCTGTTTGAAAGAATAGTAGTTCCAACAATGTCATATGGCTGCAAGGCAGGGACTTGTACGAAGGAGGATGGATGTGTTAGAAATGAAATGTTTGAGGAC
The DNA here is from genome assembly GCF_036320965.1 of Panulirus ornatus. Classification (NCBI taxonomy): domain Eukaryota; kingdom Metazoa; phylum Arthropoda; class Malacostraca; order Decapoda; family Palinuridae; genus Panulirus; species Panulirus ornatus. Next base: position 40,598,931 of record NC_092237.1, read on the forward strand.
AATATGTGGTGTGAGATGGTTTGATCGAGTAAGTATTGAAAGAGTAAGAGAGATATGTGAAATCAAATAGAGTATGGTTGAGAGAGCAGAGGAGGGTGTGTTCAAATGATTTGGACATATGGAGAGAATGACAGAGGAAAGATTGACAAAGAGGATATATATGTCAGAGGTGGAGGGAACAAGGGGAAGCATGAGACGAAATTGGAGATGGAAGGATAGAATGAAAAAAAATTTGGGCGATCGGGGCCTGAACATACAGGAAGGTGAGAGGCGTGCAAGAAATAGAGTGAATTAGAACTATGTGGTATACTGGGGTTGACGTGCTGCCATTGGATTGAACCAGGGCATGTGAAACGTCTGGAGTAGACCATGGAAAGATCTCTGTGGCCTGGATGTGGATAGGGAGTTGTGGTTTCGGTGCATTACACATGACAGCTAGAGACTGAGTGTGAACGAGTGTGGCATTTTTTGTGTTTTCACGTCCATGCCTTCACCCATTCAATCAATACCCTCCCATACAGTTTTTCAGATATACTTGTCAAACTTTTGTCTCTGCAATTTGAACACTCACCATCATGTCCTTTGCCCTTGTATAATGTCACTGTGCATGCATTTCGCCAATCCTCAGGCACCTCACCATGATCTATAAATACAGTGAACATCCGTACCAACCAATCAACAACACAGCCACCCCCTTTCTTAATATATTCAACTGCAATACCTTGCTGGATTTCATCATCTGCAGAGCTTCCACTACCTCCTCTCTCTTAAGCAAACCATTCTCCCTGACCCTCTCACTTTGAACACCATCCCGACCAAAACACCCTACATCTGTCACTTTATCATCAGACACATTCAACAAATCTTCAAAATACTCACTCCATCTCCTTACTTCATCACTACTTGTTATCACATCTCCCTTTGCCCCCCTTCACCGATGGTCCCATTTGTTTTTTTGTTTTTTTGTCTTACGCACGTTATTTACCTCCTTCCTAAACATCTTTTTATTCTCCGCAAAGTTTGATGATACTCTTTCACCCTAAGTCTCATTTGCCCTCTTTTCAAGCTTCCTCTTGACCTCCTGCCGTTTTCTTTCATACATCTCCCAGTCATTTGCACTCCTTCCCCGTAAGTATCGTCCAAAAGCCTCTCTTTCGTCTTCCACAACTTTACTTCTTCATCCCACCACTCACTACCCTTTCTATTCTGCTCACCTCCCACTTTTTTCATACTACATGCATCTTTTGTACATGCCATCACTAATTCCCTAAATATATCCCATCTCTCACCCATCCCCCCCCCCCCCCCCCCCACACACACACGTCATTTCCTGTCACCTTTTGCCATTTTACACTCAATCTCTCTTGCTACTTCCTCATACAAGTCTCCTTTCCAAGCCCACTTTCTCACACCGTTGTCTTCTCCCCAACGTTCTCTCTTCTTTGTTAAAAACCTCTACAAATCTTCACCTTCATCTCCAAAAGACAGTGATCAGACATCCCATCAGCTGCCCCTCTCAGCACATTGATATCCAAAAGTCTCTTTCTTAAACGCCTACCAATCACCACGTAATCAATTAATGTCCTTTGACCACCTCTCCTACCCCTATACGTATTCTTCTGTATATCCCTCTTATTAATCTAGGTTTCCCAATCTTTTTTCGGCACACAAATACACAAGCTCTTCACCATTTCCATTTACAACACTGAATACCCTATGTGCACCAATTGTATCCTCAACTGCCATATTACTCACCTTCGTATTTACATCACCCATCACTATAACCCGGTATCGTGCGCCAAAACTGCTGACACACTCACTCTCCTGCTCTCAAAACACTTGCCTCTCAAGATCTTTCTTCTCATGACCAGGCGCAAAGACAGCACTAATCACCCATCTCTCTCCAACCACTTTCAATTTTACCCTCATCAATCTAGAATTTATTTCCTTGCACTCTATCACACATTCCCACAACTCCTGCTTTAGGAGTAGTGCTACGCCATCCTTAGTTCATGTCCTCTCACCAACTCCTGACTTTACTCCCAAGACTTTTCCAAACAATTCTTCCCCTTTACTTTTGAGCTTCGTTTCACTCAGAGCCAGAACATCCACGTTTCTTTCCTCAAACATACTACCTATCTCTTCTTTATTCTCATCTTAGTTACATCCACACACATTTAGACACCCCAGTCAGAGCCTTTGAGCATACTCACCCACTTTTCTGATTTCGTTTGAGATGCAAACTTCCACTTTCCTACTTGTTGAGGGCAGTTTCTAGATTTTTAGAAAAAAAAATTGACTTATAAAGTAATGGTATATCAATCATGAAATGAAAAGCAATCTTTAAAAATTGTATGACAAGAGACGTTGATGGTTTATCTCTGGACAGGTCCTGAAGCAAAAGCTTGTCTTCATCAATGGCCGGCTCAATTCTGAGCTGCAGGCGGCCCGCTGGGGACGCGAGAAGTTCCACATCGGCCGGCAGGGCTTCCTCGCCCAATCCTGTGGCCTCGCCTGCAGCAGCGGCTCACCTTACAAAGACGTCTTCAGCAGCATGTGAGTACTGTCTCCACTCTCAGTGATTATCTTAATTTATAATGGCGTTATCTTTCGTGTCTAATGATTTCATGGTAAGTTGGAGATTTGCGAATATAAAGAATATAAAGAATTGGTAATGGGTCAGAAGATGCCAGAGAACGGTTGAAGAAATTCATGGAACAACATGGGGCGTTTCTTCATGTGTTATTCCATCTCTAGTTTTCACTCTCTTCTTTTCTTATTCCATCCACATTACCAGCCATCCTTACACTTAACCATAAAGTCTATTCTCAAACGTATCTATGGTGGAGCTTCAACCTCTCTGAATGGGAAATCATTCCTTGTGTTAGTAGTCTTGTTGAAGAAAAAGTACTTCGCCTCATTCAAAGTAAATCATTTACCCACGACTTTATATACAGTACCACGAGTAAAATCAGACTAATATATTCTTAAGCTGCTTATTAAGGTAATATCATTAACGACTTTATTAATTCTGAATACCTGTAATAGATCACCTCTTAACCTTCTCTATTCTGAACTGAATAAGTTTAAGTCTTCTGGTCACTGGTTCTCACGGGATTTGTTTCTCAGTTCGAAAACCATATTAGCAGCTCACCGTAGTGGTCTCTCCAACGAGTCTGTATTATATCAAGTGATCAGAACAGCAAACAATGGCCAAGGTAGGGACACACCAGCCACCTGTGCAGAGTAAGAATTATTTTCTTAGACATAGATTTGGATAGCCGTCCTGTAAGCCCCGATTTTTTTTTTCTCTATGTTTTCACCTTTAATTATATTCTATTTTCATAGTGACCACCATGGCATGGGCAGAGCATGCTCAATCGAGGTTATCTCTGGTGAAGGATAAAGAGGAAGAGGAAAAGGAAGTAGAAACTGACTTAGGGCTCCGCAGGTTCATATGGAAGTAAAGAGAAAATGTTATAGGAAGTAGGGAAGAGAAAAGAAGGAAGAAAATTCAACAACTTAGCTGTCCGAGGGTATAAGTAGACATCGTAACAGCTAATCCTCGAGTGGCCGGTCTCCACACACAAACTGTGAGGAGCAGGAGCACAGCACTCTTGGGTTTAGGTCATCAGAGATTAGAACATAAAAGACCTTTTCATCATTTACGTTTTCTTGTTCAACAGAAATCAGACAGTAGCTTGCCATATCGTTTTCACCTCCGATGTGTAAGTCTTTGCAATTATCATCAAAAATTCTTTTGCCACTTGTGAGTCAAGTCCATTGATTTGTCCCTGTCAGTCTGAAGGTGGAGACTTTCAGTAAATCCTGTAGTTTTTACAGTTTACTATTGTCGGTAAATCTAAATTCCTTACAACACAGCGCAGTGTTCATAGCCTCAGGAAAATGATTTGCTGTTATAGTATTATGAATAATGGCGTCTGGTGGATGGTTAACACAATCTACCTCCCACACCCCTTCCTCCCTTCCGTAGTCTGCTACGGCTGACAGAGGCGGGGATGATCATCACCTGGACAAATAACGAGATGAACAAGATTTCTAGATACACGTCTTCATCTAGTGACCCTGGGCCACCAGCCATCACCCTCCAGCACCTTCAGGTATTAGTTCAGAAGTTATATTTCCTCCCTGCTGGGATTTCTTAAACATCATAGCCTTCATGCAGATTTTGGATAACAGTTGTAGCAAACTGCAGAAGTCATGCAAGAGCTAAACCCACTGACTCATCAGTGTCATATACAGACAGACAGACAGGTCGTGTTTTCGGTGCATCAATTACCAGCAAATAGTTCTTGTACTGGGGTCAACGTGCTGTCAGTGGATTGAACCAGGGCATGTGAAGCGTCTGGGGTAACCAATGGAAAGTTCTGTGGGGCCTGGATGCGGAAAGGGAGCTGTGGTTTCGGTGCATTATACATGACAGCTAGAGACTGAGTGCGAACGAAATTCGGCCTTTGTTGTCTTTTCCTAGCACTACCTCGCGCACATGTGGGGGGAGGGTGGTTGTCATTTCATGTGTGCGGGGTTGGCGACGAGAATGAATAAGGACAGACAGTATGAATTATGTACATGTGTCAATATATATATATATATATATATATATATATATATATATATATATATATATATATATATATATATATATATATATATATATATATATATATATATATATATATATATATACATATATATATATATATATATATATATATATATATATATATATATATATATATATATATATATATATATATATATATATATATGCATTTACCTCCCTAACAACCCCATCCATAAACAAATTAAACAACCATGGAGACATCACACAACCCTGCCGCAAACCTACATTCACTGAGAACCAATCACTTTCCTCTCTTCCTACACGTACACATGCCTTACATCCTCGATAAAAACTTTTCACTGCTTCTAACAACTTGCCTCCCACACCATATATTCTTAATACCTTCCACAGAGCATCTCTATCAACTCTATCATATGCCTTCTCCAGATCCATAAATGCTACATACAAATCCATTTGCTTTTCTAAGTATTTCTCACATACATTCTTCAAAGCAAACACCTGATCCACACATCCTCTACCACTTCTGAAACCGCACTGCTCTTCCCCAATCTGATGCTCTGTACATGCCTTCACCCTCTCAATCAATACCCTCCCATATAATTTACCAGGAATACTCAACAAACTTATACCTCTGTAATTTGAGCACTCACTCTTATCCCCTTTGCCTTTGTACAATGGCACTATGCACGCATTCCGCCAATCCTCAGGCACCTCACCATGAGTCATACATACATTAAATAACCTTACCAACCAGTCAACAATACAGTCACCCCCTTTTTTAATAAATTCCACTGCAATACCATCCAAACCTGCTGCCTTGCCGGCTTTCATCTTCCGCAAAGTCCTGGAAAGAGGGGCAAGTATGAAGTCTGTTGGGGATGAGAGAGCTTGGGAAGTGAGTCAGTTGTTGTTCGCTGATGATACAGCGCTGGTGGCTGATTCATGTGAGAAACTGCAGAAGCTGGTGACTGAGTTTGGTAAAGTGTGTGGAAGAAGAAAGTTAAGAGTAAATGTGAATAAGAGCAAGGTTATTAGGTACAGTAGGGTTGAGGGTCAAGTCAATTGGGAGGTGAGTTTGAATGGAGAAAAACTGGAGGAAGTGAAGTGTTTTAGATATCTGGGAGTGGATCTGTCAGCGGATGGAACCATGGAAGCGGAAGTGGATCATAGGGTGGGGGAAGGGGCGAAAATTTTGGGAGCCTTGAAAAATGTGTGGAAGTCGAGAACATTATCTCGGAAAGCAAAAATGGGTATGTTTGAAGGAATAGTGGTTCCAACAATGTTGTATGGTTGCGAGGCGTGGGCTATGGATAGAGTTGTGCGCAGGAGGATGGATGTGCTGGAAATGAGATGTTTGAGGACAATGTGTGGTGTGAGGTGGTTTGATCGAGTAAGTAACGTAAGGGTAAGAGAGATGTGTGGAAATAAAAAGAGCGTGGTTGAGAGAGCAGAAGAGGGTGTTTTGAAATGGTTTGGGCACATGGAGAGAATGAGTGAGGAAAGATTGACCAAGAGGATATATGTGTCGGAGGTGGAGGGAACGAGGAGAAGAGGGAGGCCAAATTGGAGGTGGAAAGATGGAGGGAAAAAGATTTTGTGTGATCGGGGCCTGAACATGCAGGAGGGTGAAAGGAGGGCAAGAAATAGAGTGAATTGGAGCGATGTGGTATACAGGGGTTGACGTGCTGTCAGTGGATTGAATCAAGGCATGTGAAGCGTCTGGGGTAAACCATGGAAAGCTGTGTAGGTATGTATATTTGCGTGTGTGGACGTGTGTATGTACGTGTGTATGGGGGTTGGGCCATTTCTTTCGTCTGTTTCCTTGCGCTACCACGCAAACGCGGGAGACAGCGACAAAGTATAAAAAAAAAAAAAAAAAAAAAAAAAAAAAAAAAAAATATATATATATATATATATATATATATATATATATATATATATATATATATATATATATATATATATATATATATATATATATATATATATATATATATATGTAACATTATCTCGGAAAGCAAAAATGGGTATGTTTGAAGGAATGGTGGTTCCAACAATGTTGTATGGTTGCGAGGCGTGGGCTATGGATAGAGTTGTGCGCAGGAGGGTGGATGTGCTGGAAATGAGATGTTTGAGGACAATATGTGGTGTGAGGTGGTTTGATCGAGTAAGTAATGTAAGGGTAAGAGAGATGTGTGGAAATAAAAAGAGTGTGGTTGAGAGAGCAGAAGAGGGTGTTTTGAAATGGTTTGGTCACATGGAGAGAATGAGTGGGGAAAGATTGACCAAGAGGATATATGTGTCAGAGGTGGAGGGAACGAGGAGAAGTGGGAGACCAAATTGGAGGTGGAAAGATGGAGTGAAAAAGATTTTGAGTGATCGGGGCCTGAACATGCAGGAGGGTGAAAGGCGTGCAAGGAATAGAGTGAATTGGAACGATGTGGTATGCCGGGGTCGACGTGCTGTCAATGGATTGAACCAGGGCATGTGAAGCGTCTGGGGTAAACCATGCAAAGTGTGTGGGGTCTGGATGTGGAAAGGGAGCTGTGGTTTCGGTGCATTATTACATGACAGCTAGAGACTGAGTGTGAACGAATGGGGCCTTTGGTGTTTTTCCTAGCGCTACCTCGCACACATGAGGGGGGAGGGGGCTGTTATTCCATGTGTGGCGAGGTGGCGATGGGAACAAATAAAGGCAGACAGTATGAATTATGTACATGTGTATATATGTATATGTCTCTGTGTGTATATATATATGTATATATGTGTACATTGGGATGTATAGGTATGTATATTGTGCGTGTGTGGACATGTATGTATATACATGTGTATGTGGGCGGTTTGGGCCATTCTTTCGTCTGTTTCCTTGCGCTACCTCGCTAACGCGGGAGACAGCGACAAAGCAAAATAAATAAATAAATGAATATGTATATATATATATATATATATATATATATATATATATATATATATATATATATATATTTCTTTTTCTTCTTTTAAACTATTTGCCATTTCCCGCGTTAGCGAGGTAGCGTTAAGAACAGAGGACTGGGCCTTTTTTGGAATATCCTCACCTGGCCCCCTCTGTTCCTTCTTTTGGAAAAAAAAAAAAAAAAAAATGAGAGGGGAGGATTTCCAGCCCCCCGCTCCCTCCCCTTTTAGTCGCCTTCTACGACACGCAGGGAATACGTGGGAAGTATTCTTAATCCCCTATCCCCAGGGGGATATATATATATATATGTACATATATGTATATGTATATATACATATATACGTTGAGATGTATAGGTATGTATACGTGCGTGTGTGGACGTGTATGTATATACATGTGTATGTGGGTGGGTTGGGCCATTCTTTCGTCTGTTTCCTTGCGTTACCTCGCTAACGCGGGAGACAGCGGCATAGTATGATAAAAAGAAAAATTAGTTCTTGTATAGCAGCAAGGGCACCGTAATGTATAATGCGTGGGACCGACACCAACTTGTAGATTTTCTGTAATACGAAAACAACATAAATTTATAGAATAGAGTGTCATTAAAACTTTGCACAAAAATATGTATACATATATATATATATATATATATATATATATATATATATATATATATATATATATATATGTATAGTAGAAAGAATCACAATTTTCCGCGTGATCAGGTATATTCCTGTGAGTCCACGGGGAAAATGAAACACGATAAGTTCCCTAATTAGGGGCGATCATAGCCTAACGGTAGCGCTCCCGCCTGTTGCGCAGGGGTCCCGGGTTCGATCCTGGTTGTTGGAGGTTTGTATGTTCTATGAAAGTGCGCGTTCATATGCACTTTGTTCGTATACATATATATATATATATATATGTATATTTTTGTGAGTCCACGGGGAAAATGAAACTCGATAAGTTATATAAGAGTGAGTGCTCAAATTACAGAGGTATAAGTTTGTTGAGTATTCCTGGCAAATTATATGGGAGGGTATTGATTGAGAGGGTGAAGGCATGTACAGAGCATCAGATTGGGGAAGAGCAGTGTGGTTTCAGAAGTGGTAGAGGATGTGTGGATCAGGTGTTTGCTTTGAAGAATGTGTGTGAGAAATACTTAGAAAAGCAAATGGATTTGTATGTAGCATTTATGGATCTGGAGAAGGCATATGATAGAGTTGATAGAGATGCTCTGTGGAAGGTATTAAGAATATATGGTGTGGGAGGCAAGTTCTTAGAAGCAGTGAAAAGTTTTTATCGAGGATGTAAGGCATGTGTACGTGTAGGAAGAGAGGAAAGTGATTGGTTCTCAGTGAATGTAGGTTTGCGGCAGGGGTGCGTGATGTCTCCATGGTTGTTTAATTTGTTTATGGATGGGGTTGTTAGGGAGGTGAATGCAAGAGTTTTGGAAAGAGGGGCAAGTATGAAGTCTGTTGGGGATGAGAGAGCTTGGGAAGTGAGTCAGTTGTTGTTCGCTGATGATACAGCGCTGGTGGCTGATTCTTGTGAGAAACTGCAGAAGTTGGTGACTGAGTTTGGTAAAGTGTGTGAAAGAAGAAAGTTAAGAGTAAATGTGAATAAGAGCAAGGTTAGTAGGTACAGTAGGGTTGAGGGTCAAGTCAATTGGGAGGTGAGTTTTAATGGAGAAAAACTGGAGGAAGTGAAGTGTTTTAGATATCTGGGAGTGGATCTGGCAGCGGATGGAACCATGGAAGCGGAAGTGGATCATAGGGTGGGGGAGGGGGCGAAAATTCTGGGAGCCTTGAAGAATGTGTGGAAGTCGAGAACATTATCTCGGAGAGCAAAAATGGGTATGTTTGAAGGAATAGTGGTTCCAACAATGTTGTATGGTTGCGAGGCGTGGACTATGGATAGAGTGGTGCGCAGGAGGATGGATGTGCTGGAAATGAGATGTTTGAGGACAATGTGTGGTGTGAGGTGGTTTGATCGAGTAAGTAACGTAAGGGTAAGAGAGATGTCTGGAAATAAAAAGAACGTGGTTGAGAGAGCAGAAGAGGGTGTTTTGAAATGGTTTGGTCACATGGAGAGAATGAGTGAGGAAAGATTGACCAAGAGGATATATGTGTCGGAGGTGGAGGGAACGAGGAGAAGAGGGAGATCAAATTGGAGGTGGAAAGATGGAGTGAAAAAGATTTTGTGTGATCGGGGCCTGAACATGCAGGAGGGTGAAAGGAGGGCAAGGAATAGAGTGAATTGGAGCGATGTGGTATACTGGGGTTGACGTGCTGTCAGTGGATTGAATCAAGGCATGTGAAGCGTCTGGGGTAAACCATGGAAAGCTGTGTAGGTATGTATATTTGCGTGTGTGGACGTATGTATATACATGTGTATGGGGGTGGGTTGGGCCATTTCTTTCGTCTGTTTCCTTGCGCTACCTCGCAAACGCGGGAGACAGCGACAAAGCAAAAAAAAAAAAAAATATATATATATATGTATATATATATATATATATATATATATATATATATATATATATATATATATATATATATATATATATATATATATATATATATATATATATATATATATCAAGAAACTGAAAAAGGCTAAGAATTGAAAATTTAGAAAAAGATATTAAATTCATAATGGACTCAGGGTATAGTAAGGAGGAGTGAGGTGGACAATAGCTTCGGGAGAGAATGGACAGGACAGTAAACTACAAGATCGTGTTAGCCTAATATTACTTGCAGAAGTGATATATGTAACAGAGGGTATGGTAACGAGAATATGCCAGAGAATAGTTGTGACAAGGGAGCAAAAGTGTAAGATGTGCTGTGATTACTTCATTGGTGAGATATGACCACAGATCTCTCCTCTGTATGATGAAGAAGTTAAGTAAGAAAAAGTCAGATACAAGATAAATGGACACGAGTGGACAATGGATGAATGTAAAGAGCTTTTACCCTATTTGTGTGTGGGTGTCGTGTACTTCATTTAGGCATTTTTTTGTGATATAGTAGTAGAATTATCAAGGAAAAATCTCTTTGCCATGTAACTGCTGTTCCACTACACTGAATATCATGACTTCAAGTCACTTCTCCATTGAAAGTAGATATGTTCCTTATAACAAAACTATAACGAAGGTGAATCATTAATTAATGCAAAAAGTACATGTAGATATTTTCTAGTAATCTCCTGGATATGTCACATACATAGAGGAGTCCTTACTTTCCGGCATGTTGAGGATGTAGCTTAGCTGTGAATGCAAGAGAGACTCTCCATGTTGGCAGACGCAGGTGTCTGATCAGATCAGGACTTTCAGGGTGCGTTCATCGTCATGCTTCTGGGCTCTGCAACATCAGCAGCTGTTCTAGTAACAGAGATCGTGGCCAGCCGATGGCGGCAGAGCAACCAGACAAAGTGTGTAGAAGTAAGTAACGTCTCTCTCTCTCTCTCTCTCTCTCTCTCTCTCTCTCTCTCTCTCTCTCTCTCTCTCTCTCTCTCTCTCTCTCTCTCTCTCTCTCTCTCTCTCTCTCTCTCCGAATACTCTCCCAAACCAACTGGGAATATAAGTTAAATAATATCATGAAGACTTCTATATCTACTTAGCGAAAGGACTATCACTAGTTATCCCGCTGTTGGATGAGACAGTGTGACAGGCTCATCATCGTATCTCCTTTAACCTTGATAACTATTTCAGAATATGGTTGAGGACCATCCCTAACTACCAGGCCAGGCTAATGGCGGACCACAGCTTAGCAAGATAAACTTGAGTGCTTGATGTCAGTGCTTCTCTCCAACGTGCACCTGTAGAAGATTTAAGAAAATATTCAAAATTTACCGAAAATTTATGTAGTGGTTACCTATGATTCTTCCAGTGTACGAAAGCAGGTGGAAGTTTGCCTTTCCAGACTATAGGCATCATTGCCGCAGACACAGAATACTGTAGATTTCGTTTCTTTGTTCAGACATCCACGTAGAGTAAGTCCACAGAAATAACACAATTACTTCAAACGTTTTGTATGAGGTAACACCAATGATGAACCGAATGATAACCAGGTTTGAAATATCTTTCCCATGTTACCTGTTCCCACCACCAGGTGGTAGCACTTCATCATGTAATGGCACTAGCTTCAGGACACATGGGATGGGATGTTCTTGTTCAACACTCCATTGACATCGGAATGAAAATTCTACATAGAGGGAGTCAGTTGGAGAGATGAACTCCATGTTTACTGAATTTCCAGAATACCTGTTAGAGATGAACGCGATCATTCTACACTATGTTGTTCCTGCAGTGCCAGCTACCCTGACCGATGGCGAGCTACTGGTGAAGCTAAGCTGAGCGTTGCATTTCCTTCAGGAACAAGCTGAGTTTGATGAAGCTTAAGCTTTATGTTGGTGATCTTCTGACACTGGCTTTAACTTCAAGTTAGAGGCCTGGATAGAGGTTGACCGACGTCGGTTACTGTGCTCAGCCTACAGTTATGTTGAAGTTAAAGATAAAGGTGTCGTAAGACTAGCAATATTCGTCACCCGGCAGGTATCAACATCCCAGCCACCACATCTCTAGCGTTAGAAACATGTTACATAGGAATGTGTCAGACATGATAGTGAGTCAGTCTATTATTTCAGCACGTTCACTTAATATAGATAGAGACTGTAATCCAGCTAGAGTCATCATAAGTGTGCACTTGTGAGAGTAGAGTAACGAACAAAGCCAAATGAGGCATAAAGCACCGTTATCCATCTTCAGGACAGTTAAGATATAAGCCGAAAACTGTTTCCTAAATTGTTCCTTGTTGAAAAATGATAGAGCTGTTCAATGTATTTGTAATATGAATTCAATCGACTGAATACTTCTTTTTCATGTGTACCAAGTATATGGGGTAATTCATGATTACAATTTTTTGTGTTACTCACATTTACCTCATATGCCTCTGAGTTGCAGCTGATGGTGCAGTACACACATATTCCTGACTGGCTGACAGGGTATTTTCTAAAGTCTTTTCAGTACTGAGGCAGATTTTCAGAAGAGCCTTTTGATCTGCATGGAGATAAGTAGTAACGATCAATGATAGAAAGCTCGCAAGGAAATGGTCTAGTTCTGGGGACAAAAATAACTTTTTGATCTTGAGTACTGTGGGAATGCCTTAATACTATGTTCAAAGATGTCCTGTTGGCTGAATATCAATGATGATAGTATCCACTAAGTGCTTACATAACTGTGTATCTTAAGCTGTTTCATCTCTGCATTAGCTACTCATCATGCATCTCCCTATGAGACTGGTCTATGAATCTAGACGTCTGTGTAATACTGTGTGTGTTTAGAGGCTGGTCAGTGAGTGAGGCAGCTGAGGGTATGTAGGTAGCTTCTCCCGTAGGAACTGAAGGTGGCTTCAGATGAGCAGGTATTTGTGGCATCTTGAATGTTCCTTACCATAAACTTGAATATCAGATTAGGCGTGACATCGGCATCAACACTTCACTTTAGAATGAGGTGTTGACAGAGACTAGAGCCTCATAATACAGTGTGAATGCAGTGGTCTGAACCTGAACCCATTTCCCAGTGTAGGCTTCGACTAGGGGTAGTCCTGACACAACACAGCGTGTGAACCCATCATCTCTTAGACACTTCATTGTCCCTTCTTCTACTGATCCAGGCTGGACGAAGGGAGATATAGCGGTGCGAGATATGGAGAAGGTTACTGGTAGACAAAGTAATAGGTTTAACCTCAAGGTTCGTCTTCGAAAGACGAAACTAAGGCAGCTGCTATGTGGGTACTGCGAGGTCCAAAAGAGTGTGTTATGACCGGGGCATTTGACCGTATGTAGATCGGTGCGTTAGAAGGTTTCATATATAATGTGGCCCACTGATCATAATTGTCAGCTCCAGGAAGATAGTGGAGTTGAGGTATGGCACCAGCATGACCCAGAATCGGCAGTACAGGTCATGGGTCGGAGGAGGTGTGAGCTGCGGCAGCCGCGTGGTGATCCTTCGGCGGTATGCGAACGCCAGCAGCCGAGGTGTTCCTAAGAGCAAAATGTTGTGTTGAAAATTGCTAGTGTGATCCGTGGTTCACTGGAAGTCAAACAACGTTTTCTATATACATGTAGTGAGCTTCCTTGGCCGTGAATGACTTTGTTGGGGTTTGTCTCGTAAGTTCGATAAATCAGCATGACGACTGCTCGCTTTTGTGACTTTCTGGCGACCCAGTTTATCACTCAGGCTTAAACTGTCGGTGAAGGGAGTTGTTCTATGTACTGAAGCGTACAGCGGCTATCTCGATCTCGCTATGGAAGGACCTGACCTGCTCCATCTTGAGGGAGGTGATGAGAGCCCCTGGACACCAATCATATTTCACCCACAGTTCCAGGTCTTCTACAAACTCCCATGGATCTGCCGACTCTAATTTTGTGAACCAGTTAGTTACAAACCCTCGGAGCATATATCTATGAACTGGACAGCAGCCACACGTCCCCGCAGAAAATAGATTTGGCGCTTGGTACGTTCCTCAGTCAGACCGTGAGTGTCCAGTAGATCCTCCTTCTTCGTTTCATGAGATTTGGTAATTGGTAGGCACGTGGAGGTGGTTGAGGATCTGTTTTTTTCCCTCGAAAGATACAGATACAAGCACTCTGTGCAACAGTTGGCACCTAATGTTACAGTAGTGGGCGGCAGGCATCCACCAGCCAGGGAAGTACTACCGTCTGGGTTGCGATATGGATAGCGGCGGCGGAGCAGAGAGCCAGCACTGCGGCGTTTGTTACGTACTCCCTTACAGGCTCAGATCGTTGTCTTTTTTCTCCTCGTCTTATCGATATGTGGGACGCTGGTATCCAACCCTAATCCCACATCCTCTAGTTACATGGACAACACTTGACAACACATAACTCACATGTCTATTTCCCTCGTCATCTCCAAGGCATTTGACAGAGTGTGTCATACGGTTTTGTTTTCTAAGCTCCCTTAACTTGGTTTCTCTGCTTTCCTCCGTTCTCTGATGTATAGTTTGCTCTCAGGCCGTTCCATCACAGCAGTCGTTGAAGTGACATTCCCTTCTATCCTTTCTATAGTGGTGTTACTCAGGGTTCTGTATCAATACCCACTCTCTTTCTTCTCTTAGTATATGATCTTCTCTCTTCTACTTCCAACCCTGTTCAATCCTATGCTGATGATTCCACTCTACATACTTTAATTTACTTTCCTCCCTCCTCCCTCTAATACTCGTTCTCTTTCTCGCACTGATCAGAATCCGGTCTCGATTCGGACCTCTGCAACATTTCAGAGTGGAAAAGCAGTAACCTTGTTACATCTCGCCATGCTAAAGTGCAGTTTCTCCCGACATCCCTATTCTAGAATGATTCGGTTTCTTCCGTTCAATCTTAAAACATGAAAGTTCAGCCATGTAATACGTAAACACGTTGGGCATAACCATATCCTCAGGTCTATCATGGGAACCCCATATTATCAGCATCACAAAGTCTGTTACCCAAACGTTGGGAGTGTTGTATGAATGTCTTGATTATCTATCTTGCGAGCAGATTTTTCCTATATACAGAGATTGTATTCACCCAGGTGCAGAACACAGCTCACACATCTGGGACATCTCATCCTACCTCTCTCTATTAGCTAGAATAGAATAAAAAACCTCTTGACTCATTGATTTTCCTGGCATCACTTCACTTAAACCATCCCTTTCCACACGCAAAAGTGTTGTCGCTCTGTATGTGTTCTGTAGGTATTGTTTTGGCCATTGTTCTTGTGAGTTGTCTGCATGTGTCTCTAACCCAAGAATGTAGAGCCGCGGCACACGTTTGGTTGCTGCTTCCCACAGTTTATGCATTATGACCGACCACTCGAGGATTGGCTCTTGTGATACCTCCTTCTTGCCTTGAGCAGCTAAGCTGTGGAAAACTTTTCCTTCTGTCGTCCGTCCGTCTTCTTGTGACTTTCTTTCCTCTAAGAGTCAGGTTTATGATGTCCTAAATAATTTCTTTCGTTTTCTTTTACTATGTTCTTTCACCTGGGATGGCCTTGATTGGGGTATGTTTTGCCCGTGTCATGTTGATTAATATGAAAAAGAAGGCAGCTGTTCTGAGACTCATTAGCTCCCAGCTACATCCTCCAATTATCAATGAACAATTCATTATTGTCTCCTTCTCAGGGTAACTTCAGTTTGGGGAAATCTCCAACTGCTGCACTACCGGGGGAGCTGGCGAACTGCTCGTTAGATCGTTGAGCGTCGGACGCTTTTAGAGCCATCAGTGAACGGCTTCTCACTACCCTTCCCCTACACAGAAAAGTTCCCTTTCCGGCTCATGTTCAACCCTCTCCTGTTGCCGTTTATACCGTTAGTACTTCCACGTCTGGCACCCACGTTCTCGTTGCTGTTCCTCCTCAGACATCTGAGACAAGGGTTGCTCGAACCACTCCTCCTAGTCAGTTGGCTGCACGTTTGAGTCGTCCTTCCATTTTAGCTTGCACGTGTTGATGTACATCTGCTTAATCTATGAGGCCATAATCCAGAGCTTCCTGATTTCACTGTGCCAAAGACATGACGATAATGCAACAAGCAGAGTCAAACGCGTAGGGTAAGGTAAGAACGCACGCTGAGTATGAGAGTGAGCAATAACACAAGACTGTTACATGCCAAGAAACTGCCCAGACGCTAAATGTCACAATCTGTCCTCTGCTGGAGCTGTCACTTATCAGAAATATCTATAATTTCACAAATAGTTGTTAGGATGATATAGAATTATGACTGTTATATGAAATTTATGATTGCTATATTGAAAAGGATTGAAAACTACATTGCTTGAGATGAGCTTCCAGGCCAGACATCTAGCCTAGAGCAATGGTGACACAGGCAATCCTCGGTTACCACATATGGATTATCACAATGATAAATATAACAGGGTCTTGGCATGGACCATTCTCCCGTTAGGAAAGCACAGCTAGAACGAAAAACATTGCCTTATATATATATATATATATATATATATATATATATATATATATATATATATATATATATATATATATATATATATATAAATATATTGGAAAGGATCACAATTTTGCGCGTGATCAAGATATTCCTATGAGTCCACGGGGAAAATGAAACACGAAAAGTTCCCAAGTGCACTTTCGTGTAATAATCACATCATCAGGGGAGACACAAGAGAGAAATATAACAGTCAGTTGATATACATCGAAAAGACGAAGCTAGGACGCCATTTGGTAAACATGTATATCAACTGATATATATATATATATATATATATATATATATATATATATATATATATATATATATATTATATATATATATATATATATATATATATATATATATATATATATATTTTTTTTTTTTTTTTTTTTTTTTTTTTTTTTATACTTTGTCGCTGTCTCCCGCGTTTGCGAGGTAGCGCAAGGAAACAGACGAAAGAAATGGCCCAACCCCCCCCCCCCATACACATGTACATACACACGTCCACACACGCAAATATACATACCTACACAGCTTTCCATGGTTTACCCCAGACGCTTCACATGCCTTGCTTCAATCCACTGACAGCACGTCAACCCCTGTATACCACATGACTCCAATTCACTCTATTTCTTGCCCTCCTTTCACCCTCCTGCATGTTCAGGCCCCGATCACACAAAATCTTTTTCACTCCATCTTTCCACCTCCAATTTGGTCTCCCTCTTCTCCTCGTTCCCTCCACCTCCGACACATATATCCTCTTGGTCAATCTCTCCTCACTCATTCTCTCCATGTGCCCAAACCATTTCAAAACACCCTCTTCTGCTCTCTCAACCACGCTCTTTTTATTTCCACACATCTCTCTTACCCTTACGTTACTTACTCGATCAAACCACCTCACACCACACATTGTCCTCAAACATCTCATTTCCAGCACATCCATCCTCCTGCGCACATCTCTATCCATAGCCCACGCCTCGCAACCATACAACATTGTTGGAACCACTATTCCCTCAAACATACCCATTTTTGCTTTCCGAGATAATGTTCTCGACTTCCACACATTTTTCAAGGCTCCCAAAATTTTCGCCCCCTCCCCCATATATATATATATATATATATATATATATATATATATATATATATATATATATATATATATATATATATATATAATATATATATATATATATATATATATATATATATATATATATATATATATATATATATATATATATATATATATATATATATATATATCCCTGGGGATAGGGGAGAAAGAATGCTTCCCACGCATTCCTCACGTGTCGTAGAAGGCGACTAAGGGGGACGGGAGCGGGGGCGGAGGGCTCGAAACCCTCCTCTCCTTGTATTTCAACTTCCTAAAAGGGGAAACAGAAGAAGGAGTCACGCAGGGA
Source organism: Panulirus ornatus (assembly GCF_036320965.1). NCBI lineage: Eukaryota > Metazoa > Arthropoda > Malacostraca > Decapoda > Palinuridae > Panulirus > Panulirus ornatus. The sequence continues at coordinate 40,616,895 of NC_092237.1, forward strand.
GTGCTCATCCTCGTCGAGGATTGGCTCCTAGGGTGTCCAAATGTGTGTGGATGTAACCAAGATCAGAAAAAAAGAGAGATACGTAGTGTGTTTCAGGAAAGGAACCTGGATGTTTTGGCTCTGAGTGAATGTCTTTGGGAATGTCTTCTGAGTAAAGTCAAGGGTTAGTGAGAGGACAAGAACAAGGGAAGGAGTAGCACTAATCCTGAAACAGGAGCGGTGGCAGTATGTGATAGAGTGTAAGAAAGTAAACTCTATATTGATATGGGTAAAACTGAAAGTGGATGGAGAGAGGTGGGTGATTATTGGTGCATATGCACTTGGGCATGAGAAGAAAGATCATGAGAGGAAAGTGTTTTGGGAGCAGCTGAGTAAGTGTGTTAGTAGTGTTGATGCACGAGACCGAGTTATAGTGATGGGTGATTTGAATGCAAAGGTGAGTTATGTTGCAGTTGAGGGAATAATTGGTTTACATGGGGTGTTCAGTGTTGTAAATGAAAATGGTTAAGAGCTTGTAGATTTATGTGCTGAAAAAAGACTGGTGATAGGGAATACCTGGTTTAAAAAGAGAGATATACATAAGTATACGTATGTAAGTAGGAGAGACGGCCAGAGAGCGTTATTAGATTACGTGTTAATTGATAGGCGCGCGAAAGAGAGACTTTTGGATGTTAATGTGCTGAGAGGTACAACTGGAGGGATGTCTGATCATCATCTTGTGGAGGCGAAGGTGAAGATTTGTAGGGGTTTTCAGAAAAGAAGAGAGAATGTTTGGGTGAAAAGAGTGGTGAGAGTAAGTGAGCTTGGGAACGAGACTTGTGTGAGGAATTACCAGGAGAGACTGAGTACAGAATGAAAAAAGGTGAGAACTAAGGACGTAAGGGGAGTAGGGGAGGAATGGGATGTATTTAGGAAAGCAGTGATGGCTTGCGCAAAAGATGCATGCGGCATGAGAAGCGTGGGAGGTGGGCACATTAGAAAGGGTAGTGAGTGGTGGGATGAAAAAGTAAGATTATTAGTGAAAGAGAAGAGAGAGGCATTTGGACGATTTTTACAAGGAAATAATGCAAATGAATGGGAGAAGCATAAAAGAAAGAGGCAGGAGGTCAAGAGAAAGGTGCAAGAGATGAAAAAGAGGGCAAATGAGAGTTGGGATGAGACAGTATCATTAAATCTTAGGGAGAATAGAAAGATGTTTTGGAAGGAGGTAAATAAAGTGCGTAAGACAAGGGAACAAATGGAAACATCAGTGTAGGGGGCTAATGGGGAGGTGATAACAAGTAGTGGTGATATGAGAAGGAGATGGAATGAGTATTTTGAGGGTTTGTTGAATGTGTTTGATGATAGAGTGGCAGATACAGGGTGTTTTGGTCGAGGTGGTGTGTAGATTGAGAAGGTTAGGGAGAATGATTTGGTAAACAGAGAAGAGGTAGTAAAACTTTACAGAAGATGAAAGCCTGCAAGGCAGCGTGTTTGGATGGTATTGCAGTGGAATTTATTAAAAAAGGGGTGACTGTATTGTTGACTGATTGGTAAGGTTATTCAATGTATGTATGTCTCGTGGTGAGGTGCCTGAGGATTGGCGGAATGCTTGCATTTTGCCATTGCACAAAGGCAAAGGGGATAAGAGTGAGTGCTCAAATTACAGAGGTATAAGTTTGTTGAGTATTCCTAGGAAACTATATGGGAGAGTATTGATTGAGAGAGTGAAGGCATGTACAGAGCATTAGATTGGGGAAGAGCAGTGAGGTTTCAGAAGTGGTAGATGATGTGTGGATCAGGTGTTTGCTTTGAAGAATATGCGTGAGAAATACTTAGAAAAGCAAATGGATTTATAAGTAGCATTCATGGATCTGGAGAAGGCATATGATATGTTGATAGAGATGCTCTGTGGAAGGTATTAAGAATATATAGTGTGGGAGGCAAGTTGTTAGAAGCAGTGAAAAGCTTTTATCGAGATGTAAGGCATGTGTACGTGTAGGAAGAGAGGAAAATGAAAGGTTCTCAGTGAATGTTTAAGTTTACGGCAGGGGTGTGTCATGTCTCCATGGTTGTTTAATTTGTTTATGGATGGGGTTGTTAGGGAGGTGAATGCAAGTGTTTTGGAAAGAGGGGCAAGTATGCAGTCTGTTGTAGATGAGAGAGCTTGGTTAGTGCGTCAGTTGTTGTTCGCTGATTTACAGCGCTGGTGGCTGATTCGGGTGACAAACTGCAGAAGCTGCTGACTGAGTTTGGTAAAGTGTGTGAAAGAAGAAAGCTGAGAGTAAATGTGAATAAGAGCAAGGTTATTAGGTACAGTAGGGTTGAGGGACAAGTCAATTGGGAGGTAAGTTTGAATGGAGAAAAACTGGAGGAAACGAAGTGTTCTAGATATCTTGGAGTGGATTTGGCAGGGGATGGAACCATGGAAGCGGAAGTGGATCATAGGGTGGGGGAGGGGGCGAAAGTTCTGGGAGCGTTGAAGAATGTGTGGAAATCGAGAACATTATCTTGGAAAGCAAAAATGGGTATGTTTGAAGAAATAGTGGTTCCAACAATGTTATATGGCTCTGAGGCGTAGGCTATGGATAGAGTTGTGCGGAGGAGGGTGGATGTGTTGGAAATGAGATGTTTGAGGACAATATGTGGCGTGAGATGGTTTGATCGAGTAAGTAATAACAGGGTAAGAGAGATGTGTGGTGATAAAAAGAGTGTGGTTGAGAGAGCAGAAGAGGGTATTTTGAAATGGTTTGGTCACACGGAGAGAATGAGTGAGGAAAGATTGACCAAGAGGATATATGTGTCAGAGGTTGAGGCAACCAGGATAAGTGGGAGACCAAATTGGAGCTGGAAGGATGAAGTGAAAAAGATTTTGAGTGATCGGGACCTGAACGTACAGTAGGTTTATAAGCGTGCAAGGATTAGAGTGAATTGGAACGATGTGTAATACCAGGGTCGACGTGCTGTCAGTGAAATGAACCAGGGCATGTGAACGTCTGGGGTAAACCATGGAAAGGTCTGTGGGGCCTGGGTGTGATAGGAAGCTGTGGTTCTGGTGCATTTACATGAAAGCTAGAGATCGAATGTGAACGAGTGTGGCAATTTTACATTTTGTCTGTTTTCTTGGCGCTATCTTGCTGAATTGGAGGGTAAAGATCCTGTTTCCTGTGTGGCGAGTTGGCTCCAGAAATGGATGAAGGCAAGCAAGTATGAATATATATAAGTGTATATATTCTGGGTGTATATATTTCTGAGTGAAACGAAACTCAAGGGTAAAGAAGAGTGGTTTAGGAATGTCTAGGAAGTAAAGTCAGGGATTGGTGAGAGGACAAGAGCAAAGGAAGGAGTAGCACTACTGCTGAAGCAGGAGTTGTGGGAGTATGTGCTGGAGTGTAAGAAAGTAAATTCTAGATTGATGTGGGTAAAACTGAAAGTGGTTGGAGAGAGATGGGTGATTGTTGATGCCTATGTACCTGGTCATGAGAAGAAAGATGATGAGACCGGGTAATGGTGATGGGTGATTTGAATGCAAAGGTGAGTTATGTGGCAGTTGAGGGTATAATTGGTGTACAAAGGGTGTTCAGTGTTGTAAATGGAAATGGTGAAGAGCTTGTTGATTTGTGTGTTGAAAAAGGACTGGTGATAGGGAATACCTGATTTAAAAAGAGAGATATGTAAAGTATACGTATGTGAATAGAAGAGATGGTCAAAGTGCATAAATAGGATACATGTTAACTGATAAGCGTGTAAAAGAGAGGCTTTTGGATGTTAATGTGCTGAAAGGGGCAGCTGGAGGGCTGTCTGCTCAATATCTTGTGAAGGTGAACGTGAAGATTTGTAGAGGTTTTCAAAAAAGAAGAGAGAATGTTGGGGTGAAGAGAGTGGTGAGAGTAAGTGAGCTTGGAAATGAGACTTTTGCAAGAAAGTACCAGGAGAGATTGAGTGTAGAATGCCAAAAAGTGAGAGCAAATGACGAGAGAGGAATGGGAGAAGAATGGGATGTATTTAGGGAAGCCGCGATAGCTTGTGCAAAAGATGCATGTGGTAGGAGAAAGGTGGGAGTTGGGAAGATTAGAAAGTGTAGTGAGTGGTAGGATGAAGTAAAGTTGCTACTGAAAGAGAAGAGAGGCGTTTGGACGATGCTTGCAAGGAAGGAGTGTAAATGACCGGGAGATATATAAAAGAAAGCGGCAAGAAGTCAAGAGGAAGGTGCAAGGGTTGGAAAAGAGAGGGCAAATAAGAATTGGGGTGAGAGAGTATCATTAAACTTCAGGGAGAACAAAATGATGTTTTGGAAGGAGGTAAATAACTTGTGTAAGACGAGAACAAATGGGAACATCGGTAAAGAGGGTAAATGGGGAAGTGATAACAAATGGTGAAGAAGTGAGTAGATGAAGTGAGTGTTTTGAAGGTTTGTTGAATGTGTTTGATGATAGAGTGGCAGATGTAGGGTGCTTTGGTTGGGGTGGTGTGCGAAGTGAGAGAGTCTGGAAAACTGGGTGAAAAGAGATAATTGAGAGGAAATATGAATAAGAGCAAGGTTATTAGGTTCAGTAGGGTTGAGGCACAAGTTAATTGGGAGGTAAGTTTATATGGAGAAAAATTGGAGGATATGAACTGTTTAGTATATCTGGGAGTGGACTTAGCAGCGGATGGAACCATAGAAGAGGATGTGAGCCACATGATGGGGGAGGGGGTGAAGGTTCTGGGAGCGATGAAGAATGTTTGAAAGACGAAAACGTTATCTCGGAGAGCAAAAATGGGCATGTTTGAAGGGATAGTAGTTCCAACAATGTTGTATGGTTGCGAGGCACGGGCTATAGATATGGTTGTACGGAGAAGGGTCGATGTGTTTTAAATGAAATGCTTGAGGACAATGTGTAGTGTGAGGTGGTTTTATCGAGCAAATAATGAAAGGATAAGAGAGATGTGTGGAAATAAAAAGAGTGAGGCTAAGAGAGCAGAAGAGGGTGTATTGAAATGGTTTGGACTTATGGAGTGAATGAGTGAGGAAAGGTTGACACAGAGCATATATGTGTTTGAGGTGGAGAGAGGAAGAAGCGGGATATCAAATTGGAGGTGGAAGGATGGAGTGAAAAAGATTTTGAGCGATCGGGGCCAAAACATGCAGGAGGGCTCTTACCCAATCTGATGCTCTGTACATGCCTTCACCCTCTCAGTAAATACCCTCCCATATATGTAATTTCCCAGGAATACTCAACAAACAATACTCAACAAACCTCTGTAATTTAAGCACTCACTTTTATCCCCGCTGCCTTGCCGGCTTTCATCTCCCGAAAAGCTTTTACTACCTCTTCTCTGTTCTCCCTAACCCTCTCACTTTACTCACCAACTCGACCAAAAAACCCTATATTTGCCACTCTACCATCAAACACAGTCAACAAACCTTTAAAATATTCACTCAATCTCCTTCTCACATCACCACTACTTGTTATCACCTCCCCATTAGCCCCCTTCACTGATGTTCCCATTTGTTCCCTTGTCTAACACACTTTATTTACCTCCTCCCAAAACATCTTTTTATTCTCCCTAAAATTCAATGATACTCTCTCACCCCAACTCTCATTTTCCTTCTTTTTCACCTCTTACACCCTTCTCTTGACCTCCTGCCTCTTTCTTTTATACATCTCCCAGTCATTTGCATTATTTCCCTGCAAAAATCGTCCAAATGCCTCTCTTTTCTCTTTCACTAATAATCTTACTTCTTCATCCAACAACTCACTACTCTTTCTAATCTGCCCACCTCCCACGCTTCTCATGCCACAAGCGTCTTTTGCGCAAGCCATCACTGATTCCCTAAATACATCCCATTCCTCCTCCACTCCCCTTACCTCCTTTCTTCTCACTTTTTTCCATTCTATACTCAGTCTCTCCTGGTGCTTCCTCAAACAAGTCTCCTTCCAAAGCTCACTCACTCTCACCACTCTCTTCACCCCAACATTCTCTCTTCTTTCCTGAAACCTCTACAAATCTTCACATTCGCCTCCACAAGATGATGATCAGACATCCCTCCAGTTGCACCTCTCACCATATTAACATCCAAAAGTCTCTCTTTCGCGTGTCTATCAATTAACACGTAATTCAATAACGCTCTCTGGCCATCTCTCCTACTTGCATACGTATACTTATGTATATCTCTCTTTTTGAACCAGGTATTCCCAATCACTAGTCCTTTTTCAGCACATAAATCTACAAGTTCTTCACCATTTCCATTTACAACACTGAACACCCCATGTACACCAATTATTCCCTCAACTGCCACATTACTCACCTTTGCATTCAAATGACCCATCACTATAACCCAGTCTCGTGCATCAAAACTACTACCACATTCACTTAGCTGCTCCCAAAACACTTGGTTCTCATAATCTTTCTTCTCATGCCCAGGTGCATATGCACCAATAATCACCCATCTCTCTCAATCTACTTTCAGTTTTACCCATATCAATATAGAGTCTACTTTCTTACACTCTATCACATACCACCACTTCTGTTTCAGGTGTAGTGCTGCTCCTTCCCTTCCTCTTGTCCTCTCACTAACCCCTGACTTTACTCCCCAGACATTCCCAAACCACTCTTCCCCTTTACCCTTGAACTTCGTTTCACTCAGAGCCAAAACATCCAGGATCCTTTCCTCAAACGTACTACCTATCTCTCCTATTTTCTCATCTTGGTTATATCCACCACATTTAGACCCCCGAATCTGAGCCTTCGAGGAGGATGAGCACTCCCGCGTGACTCCATCTTCTGTTTCCCCTTTTAGGGTTGAGGGACAAGTCAATTCAGAGATAAGTTTGAATGGAGAAAAACTGGAGGAAGTGAAGTGTTTTAGATATCTGGGAGTGCATTTGGCAGCCGATGGAACCATGGAAGCGGAAGAAAAATCATAAGGTGGGGGAGGAGATGAAAGTTCTAGGAGCGTTGAAAAATGTATGGAAGTCGAGAACGTTATCTTGGAAAGCAAAAATGGGTACGTTATATGGTTGCGAGGCGTGGGCTATAGAGTTGTCCGGAGGAGGATGGATGTGCTGGAAATGAGATGTTTGAGGACAATATGCGGTGTGAGGTGGTTTGATCGAGTAAGTAATGAAAGGGTAAGAGAGATGTGTGGTAATGAAAAGAGTGTGGTTGAGAGAGCAGAAGAGGGTGCTTTCATATGATTTGGTCACATGGAGAGAATGAGTGAGGAAAGATTCAAAGAGGATATATGTGTCAGAGGTGGAGGGAACGAGGAAAATTGGGAGACCAAATTGGAGGTGGAGAGATGGAGTGAAAAAGATTCTGAGTGATTGGGGCTTGAGCATGCAGGAGGGTGACAGGCGTGCAAGGAATAGAGTGAATTGGAACGATGTGGTATACCGGGGTCGACGTGCTGTCAATAGATTGGACCAGGGCATGTGAAGCGTCTGGGGCAAACCATGGAAGGTTTTCTGGGGCCTGGATATGGAAAGGGAGCTTTGGTTTCGGTGCATTATACATGACAGTTATAGAGTGAGTGTCTTTTCCCAGCGCTACCTCGGGCACGCCTGGGGGGAAGGGGCTGTCATTTCATGTGTCAAGGGCAGGCGACGGGAATGAGTAAGGGCAGACAGTATGAATTATGTACATGTGTATATATGCATATGTCTGTGTGTGTATATATAAATGTATAAGTTGAGATGTATGGGTGTGTATATGTGCGTGTGTGGACGTGTATGTATATACAGTTGTATGTGGATGAGTTCGTCAATACTTTTGTCTGTTTCCTTGCGCTATCTCGCTAACACGGGAGACACCAGCAAGGTATAATAATTGAATTTATGCATACATCTTTTCTTTCATACTATTCGCCATTTCCCGCATTAGCGATGTAGCGTTAAGAACAAATGACTGGGCCTTAGACGGAATATCCTCACCTGGCCCCCTTCTCTGCTTTTGGAAAATTAAAAAAAAAAGAAAACGAGAGGGGAGGATTTCCAGCCACCCGCTCCCTCCCCTTTTAGTCGTCTTCTACGACATGCAGGGAATACGTGCGAAGTATTCTTTATCCTCTATCCCCAGGGATACATACACACATATATGTTTCCTTGCGCTACCTCGCAAACG